>NW_025999990.1:5533750-5570100 GCF_001458135.2 Marmota marmota marmota | reverse complement strand
GAGTTCTTTGTATACTCTGGATATTAGGGCTCTATCTGAAGTGTGAGGAGTAAAGATTTGTTCCCAGGATGTAGGCTCTCTATTTACCTCTCTTATTGTTTCTTTTGCTGAGAAAAAACTTTTTAGTTTGAGTAAGTCCCATTTGTTGATTCTAGTTATTAACTTTTGTGCTATGGGTGTCCTATTGAGGAATTTGGAGCCCGACCCCACAGTATGTAGATCGTAGCCAACACCTCAGAGTATTAATCTTTAGAATATATTAAGAACTCAAAAAATACAACCAAAGAAACAAATAACTCAATCAATAAATTGGCCAAGGAACTGAACAGAAACTTCTCAAGAGAAGAAATGCAAATATTCAACAAACATATGAAAAATGTTTACTATATGTATTTAGAGAAATGAAAATTAAAACTTTACTGATATTTCATCTCACTCCATTCAGAATGGAAACAATCAAGAACACAAGCTAAAATAAAAGTTGATGAGGATGTGGGATATATATATATCCCACCAATAATGTATGAGTGAGCATATCCCATATATATATATATATATCCCACCTACAGTGGAATATTAGTCATAACAAAGAAGGACTTTGTTACATGTGCCAGTGGATGGATGGCACTGAAGACTATCATGCTAAGTGAAATAAGCGAATAAAAAACCCTAAAGATCAAATGTTGTGTGTTAATATTCACATATTAACACACAACAAAGGAAGGGGGAAGAATAGAAATTAAGTGAATTAGGAGTAAAAAAGACAGTAGATTGACCCAGACATAACTTTCCTATGTTCATCTATGACTACACTACAGTGAAACCCCACATCATGTACAACCACAAGAATGGGATGCTAGTTTGAATAATTAGAACTTCATGTATAATATGTCAAAATGTACTCTACTGTCATATATATCTAAAAGGAACAAATGAAAAACTGAAAATAAAAAAAATATGAAGTTTTTCTTTTTATCTCTGACTTTAATGTCTTTCATTAAAGTTCTATAACTTTTGGTGTCCAAGAATTTCACTTCCTTAGCTAAAGAGATTTCATACCCTTTCAAACAGGGGCTCCTTTACTCTTTCCTTACTGAAGGGGGCATCTTTTCTTTCCTTTTCCTGCTTAATGGCTCTGGCTGGAACTCCCCTGCTGTGCTGAATGGAAGAGGTAAGAGCTGGCCTCCTTGCGTTCTCCTGGTTGGAGTGGAAAGGTTTGCAGTTGACTGTGAGGGTAAAGTAGCTCTGTAAATAGGGCCTTTGCCATGTTGAAGTAATTTCCTTTTATTCCTGGGGGCTCAAAGTGTGTTGAATTCTTTGAAATGATTTTTCTGCATCTATTAAAAACATCAGATGGTTGTTCTTTTTCAGTCCAAGTGGGATATTGCATTGATTAATTTACACATATAAAATGGGAATCTTACATTTGCCTGATAAGCACGTAATGCTCATGATATAAATCTCCCTAACACATACATAGGAACACACAGAGACACACATGTGAATGAGTTTACATTGCTAATATTTTTAAGGATATTTTCATTAAAAAATACATGTTTCTATTTATGTAACAGTTTTGTCACAATTTGGTACTAGGATGAATATGTAAATTTAGGTGAGTATTTTTTTCCTGCTCAGACACAAAGATTTTTGTGGAGTCATCATTATTTTGTCTTTAAATATGTGGTTGATTTCACCTTTGGAAGTACTTGGGACCAGAAATTTCTTTGTGGAAAATTAAACTATCCATTCAATTAATGCAATAGAAAACTACTCAGTTTACTTCTTTCTGAGTGTATTTGGTACATTACATTTCAACATTTGTTCTTCTCTATATTTCGAAAACTATGGACATATAATTTATAATAAGCCCCTTATATTTTCTTTTACTTTAGAATCTACATTCATGTTTTTTTGTTTGTATCAAATATTTTTAATTTGTATCTATTCTTTTATTACTTTTTGGTCTGGGTAAGGGTTTATCAACTCTATTATTATTTTCAAACTACTTTTATTTTCATTTATTTCCTCTATTGCTTTTTCTGCTTTCCAATTAATTTAGAAGCAAAAAAATGTTACATTTTTATTATGTCACCATTTCTGTGTTTCAGAACTATGGTAAGGCCCAGGTAATCCTTTGTTCAATCATCCCAACACCACAATCAAGAAGTGTGATTGTTTCCTCATTTGTAGGTTAGAGTCCTTTTCCAAGAGTATTCAGGTTGTCTTAAGAACTCAATTTCTTATGAATGTTGGAAGACACTAGAAGACACTACTTCCCTTACTCAGTTCACACCATGCCTACTGGCTTCTTCAAAACAACGGGGAGACCCTGTCTTAGATTTGAGACTCTCTTTCAAGGGTTTAACTGATTCAATCAGGACCACAAATATATTCTTCCTTTGATTAAATTAGAACTAATCAATCAGAGATTCTAATTAAATCTGTAAGACTTTTCATTTTTGCCTTGGAAAATAATAAAATCACAGGGATTATATTTCATCATTTTTCCTGTATTCCATGGATTAGAAGCATGTTACAGGTCCAACCAAACTCAAGAGGCAATGGGAGATAGCAGCAGAGTTAGGGGGTCCACCCTGACATACATTCCTTATTTGTGTTGAATTTACTTTTATCACTGACTTCTTTAAGTTTAAGCTAATGCCACTGGTTGAGAATTTTTCTTCTAGGAGAGGATTTATTCATTCATTTTTCTACGTTCTTTTCAGATATTTATGATAGTAGATTGTATTTTGACATACATACATGGAGTATAACTTAATCTAATTGGAATCCCATGCTTGTGGCCATACATGATGTGGAGTTTTACTGGTCATGTATTCTTATATGAACATAGAGGAGCTCAGACCAGTTCATTCTATTGTCTTTTGTGTTCCCACCCCTCTCCATAGGCTTCATTTACTTCTATTTATTCCTCTGAATTTCTATTCTTCCCTCCAAGCTCCTTGTTATGTGTCAGCACTGGCATATCAAAAAGAACATTTGACTTTTTTTTTTTTTTTGGTACTGGCTTATTTCACTTAGCACGATAGTCTCCAGTTCATCCATTTACCAGCAATGGTCATAAAGTTATCCTTAATTACAGCTGAGTAAAATTTCATTGTGTTTATATACTATATATTCTTTATAAAGGAGACTTTTAAAGACATACATATATATATGCATAGATAGATAGATAGATAGATAGATGTAAACACTTGCATATTATGATATGCTGTATGTCATTTTTATTCAGCGCTATTTTTTAATTTGTTGCCTTATGAATGTTTCTTAATATATAGATTCAGGCATATCTTTCTTAATTTTCTGATATTTGGAAAATTTTAAAGTATTTTTTTCCATTTTTAAATTCTATCTTTATGCTGTTGTGGTCCAATATCATCTTTTCCAAGATTTTGACCATTTTAATCTATTCAGACTTGTCTGCCCCTAAATATCATGAATCCTGGTGAATGCTCCATGTCTAATAAGTATGATAGTGAGGGTTTGGCTTTAGTAGTGGGGAGTGATCTAAAATTTTTAATTGGGTCCACCTGCTCAGATCCCTGAGGCCCAGCTTGCCCATGTATTTTCAGGGAGCCTGGCATATGCCCATGGGGTAGAGCGCTCAGAGTGTGCAGACTGGCTTCTTCGCCAGGCTCTGGGAAAAATGAACTTTTACACTTACCTCCATGCATTCCCTAAAAATTCATTAAAATTTGACTTAATTCCTTCTAGTTGGTCTTGCAGTGGCCAACTCTCCCACCAATACTCTCTGCCAAAGTGAAACAATTTTCTGTGATCTGCCTCTTTTTTTAGAGTGGTTTATTTTCTTTAGAATTTAGTTCATTCCAGGAACATAGCTGTCTGGTGGATCCACTTTTCCTGCTTTTAGGGTGTCGTGGATCTTCTCCTGTAGTTTTCTACATCCTATGTTCAAGCAGAACTAAAAATCCAGAGAACTTTGAAACTGCCAGAGACGTTCCTGGCACTGCGCCCCCTGCAGGAGCCAGGGTGGGTCCCCCGGCGCAGCAGAAACTGCTCCTAAGGCTGGTGGTAGATACAGATTGGTGGATTCTGATCCTCAAAACAATGGAGAGGGAGAGGGGCTAATGACAAAAGGTGAGTCCCCATTGGTAGTAGATTGAAATGATAAATGACAAATCTTTGAAAATCAGTGTCATAAAGAACAAACTGAAGATTTGTGGCATAACATTTATCTTAAAGGTGACACACAGCATTTGTGAGACAATGGAACACCTTTCATAGGTCATAGGTGCTGCCTTTAAGGTGCTACCTCTTTCTATTTTACCTTGTTGCTGATGATTGTGTAAGAGAAAGTGGTACAAGAGATACCATCTCAGAGCTATGACATCTGTGTGGTCCTGTGAACTCCCTTGTCTAACAGACAGAGGGCCTTCAGCAATACTCAGTACCTCTTTAGGAAACTAGCAAACACCAGTTAGCTTTTAAATGGAGATACATTCCAAACCATACATTCATTTAAATTAATTTATTTCCCCTATTACTCTTAAAGGTACAGTACAATTTACCACAAGGAATGCATTTTCTGAAATAGTCATGCATATTAAGTGAGAAAATGATAATATACTATGAAATCTTATGAACATATGACATAGAAAACAATACATGGGCCCAGAAGGTGGAAGGACAAGAGAGTGAAACTCTGTGTTTTCAGATCTCTGGGGATGAAATCCAGCAGAAAAGACTTCCCTGTTCTGTGAGCCAATCCAATCCTGATTATACTTTCTATGTGCAATTTGTTTAAAAAATCTAATCATCCTCTCCTGCTCCAGATATAACCTTTCCACCCCATGTGGTTCATATTATGTAAATGGAGTCAGAAATGTAATAGCTCAAATTTGATTATAGCAGCTTGTTGCCCGTGATATCATTAAAAGTGCAAGTTGACACATGAGCTTCTAGTTTATGGTACTGCATGTCATAAGCACATTAGTTAAGGCAGTAACAGCCCCTGTTTGCTTTTATATTGAAACTGAAAAAACGTATTTGTAGAATAGGCTAACTGCTACAAAAATAACTTTCGAATCTCAGTGGTTTATACAACAAATTCTTCCCCATGCATGTAAAGTGGCATGTGGGGGAGCAGGGAGTAGGGAGGATCCTTCACTCCTTAGGATCTGCCCCTCCTGGGGCTGCCCAGTTTTTCTTGGGGTCCTTTACCTCAGCTGACAAAAGAAATGGGAAAGATGGCACAAAACATTTCAGTAACAGGTGTATGTGAGCTTGCAAGTGGCACCGATCTATCCTGCTCCCCTTGTTCCATGGAACTCAGTCATATGACCAGTCATTACAAGGGATCGGGAAATATACACAGCACTGTGTCAATCAAAGCCAAATTGGAAAATTTTGGACAAATTGTTAGAGGCTCTAGGAGATAATACATCATAAACAAGAAAACAGCTACCATATACAATTTGGGCCCAAAGATATATAGTTAATGAAGAGAAAAAAATTATTTTGCTGAAGGCCAATAAAATGCAGAATCATCTGAGAAATGCTTACTAGAAGTAATGTTTTGCATGGGTACTTTTTAAGCTTTCTATCAAATACTCCAATTACAACAAATCATTAAGAGAGTGAAAAATTTTTTTTAAAGCTTCTATATAAAAATAGTTTTATTCAGTTAAAAAAAACTTACTTTATTCTTATAAAATTTACTTGGAGAATTACCAAGATAGCAAGGAAATGGAGATGAAAGAAGCAATTTCTTTTTCTGTACCATCCTTGGCCCCAGGGGAAGACAGTGGAGTAATCCTAAAGAAATGTCAAGAGTCACCATGCAGTCACTGCAGGAAGTGGAGGTATTGACGTTATTAGAGCTATAGGAGCAAACAGCAAAGCTGCAAGCTGTTGCTTTCCAACAAGAAATCACAGACTGACAAGTACTAAGGCAACTCCCTCCCAGCCCTCAGTTTTTACTAGCTGTGCAGCTTATTTCTGAGCTTAAGGTATTTGTTTAATTTTCTGAACACTATGAAACAATGAAAAGGGATCAGCCAGATCAACTTCTTGTCACTCTGTATCTTTTAAAGGTGGCATGATGTATCAAGAGTGAATTCATTTAGTGGGGCCACGGGCTCAGATTCTAGCTTCTGAAGAGCAGCAGACAACAGATTGCAGAATCCTGAGAACGCAGTGTTCATAACTCAGGTTACTTGTAAGCCTGCTGTGAAAGGACTGATATTCAATATTACAACACTGAATTGCAAGAATCCAGGGGATGGGAAAGATTCCCAAAGTTAGTAAAATCACCTTCCAATAGCAGACTCTCATGTACTGTGGTTTATAATATAATAGAGCCTCTCATGTACTGTGGTTTATAATGCCACATTTCAAATTGAGGTGCAAGAGGTTTTCTATATTCATCCCTTATGTGATTGTGAAAATACATTGAAAGTAACATTGTCCTCAATATCATGTATTACAAAGGATAATGGATGTTAGTGAAGGATGGATCTTTGTCTTTCCTTACAAATTGAAAGCAAGAAAACACATAGTCAAAATTAAACAAAAAAAGAATAAATTATCAGTAATGATTTTACATCAGAGCGGGAACTGTATATACCATCTGGGAAGATATCATCTCAAACTCTTTTTCTGTCTTTTAATATGATCTCATCAAGTGTTGTTGAGGATGCTCTGTTGAGCAGTGCCATCCATTATGTTAGTTAACTAACTTTGGAAAATTTGTTTTATTAAACATTATTAAAAGCAATTTATTTTACAAATCCATTATGTGATTTTAAGAAGTATTGTCTTATCTTTACACAGGCAGGAAAGAACTTCAGAAAGAAAGAAATTGAGATGTCCATTCGCACACCATCTCCCAAGTCGAAAATAATTTCGGGTGTGAGTTCATATGCCTGGAATCCCAGTGGCTCACGAGACTGAGGCAGGAGGATCTCAAGTTCAAAAGCAGCCTCAATAATTTAGTGAAGCCCTAAGCATCTTAGCAAGACCCTGTCTAAAATAAATAAATAAATAAATAAATAAATAAATAAATAAATAATGCGAAGAGGGCTGGGGATGTGGTTCAGTGGTTAAAGGCCCCTGAGTTCAACCCATGGTTTAAAAATAAAAATAAAAATCCTTAGGCTATAAATGCACACACCCCAAGGTCCCATCCAAGTGAAGTGCCTATGTGGCCTTTTCTTGAGTTCCATATTTATTCATTTGATTAGCAACCACATCATGTGTTGTTTTCAAATGAAACTTCATAAATATCCCAGTTTGCACATTGCTGTGTACATAGCATCAGAACATTCACATTTGACAGAGTAATTTCATTTTAGTTGGGGAAACTTTTAATGCATTGGAGATTCTGAGTTCCCAACATGATTAAGTCTGGTGGTATAGCCAAAAAGCTTTTAGTGCTTTTTATCATTTGTTAGTGTAAAGAAAAGTTCAGTACTTTACCCCACACATCTAATTACTTCCAAGTTGTAAAACAGATCTTTCACTTAAAGACATTTTCTCTTTTCACACTAAACTACCCAGAACCTCTTTCACTCCAAATGACCCCCTTTACACCATATTGAGGGGGACACAAGAAGATACTTACCTGCATACCTTCTTCATTTCTTCTGAAAATTGGAACTAATTCCTGGGAATTTCTTGGACTTTCTATTTATTCCCTCCCCTTTATTTTACTAAAATAGACTAGGAGATGCAGAAAAATTTCAGGCAATTTGCTCACCTGCTTACAAATATAAACACTGAAAACACCTTTTCCTTCCCTAGAGCCTCTCATGTACTGTGGTTTATACTTTTTGTTGGACATTATTTAATGTTTACATCTATGTCCTAGAAAATTATTGGTATTAAATTCTAGAAGGGCAGCTGAGGATCTTAAATTTAATGTACATTATCTAGGGTTCAAATGCTAATAAATACAATAGCAATTAAACTCCCAGGTTTGACTTACTATAAATATGCACTTTATCACCATTCTGTAATCTTGGTTAGCCCTAAAATACCTGAAAGAAGAGCTGTTTAATAGAAAAAAAGATGGTAAACTAAAAGAAGATACTGCTTATTTGTTAGTTGTTTAGTATCATTCATTTTGTCTTTTCCAGAGAGTATGTAGTCAATATAAACCTTCCAGAATATTTGTGGGTTAGTTATTCCTCCTGCTTAATGGAGATAGGTCATTCATTTTAAATACTGCAGAATTTATATGTTTAAGTTCTTATTTCAATTTTCCCACCTACTTTATTGATTGTGTATATGTGCGTGATGTTTTGGCATTTTGTAAAGATTGGAAATTTATAAGTTTCAGTTAAAAAACCTTTCCCATCAATATTCCTGTGTACCCATTCTTACAATCTTCCTACAGAAAACTAATGTCATTATTTTCTGGGTCAATTTTTCCTGTCTTTGACCCTTTGTATTGATGTAAAGAAACAAACAAACAAAAAAAAACCAAACCACCATAAACTGAGTAAGTTATATACAAAAGAAATACATTTCTTACAGGTCCTCACAAAGTAGGAATGATAAAAGGACTGTCTTGAACTTCTTTCATAAGAACACTAGTCCCATTCACTGGGCTCTGGTCTTAGGTCCTAATCACTTCCTGAAGCCTACTCCTCCTAATAATATGGAGACTAGGATTTAACGTGCATTTTCAGGGGATACAAACATTGGGAGACTCTTTCCCTTTATAACTAATTCTTTGTGTGTTTTTAATATCTGGCTTCTTTCACATTGCAGACGGAATGAAAAACCTTAGACTGTGGTCAAATAGAGCCCAAGGCCACCTGTCTAAGAATTTCTTTCTTTTTTTTTTTTTTTTCATTTTGAAGACAGTAAAAAAAAAAGGAAAAAAAAAGGCCTGAAATAATGCCTGAAGTATTTGTCAGAGAATTTATATAGAGGCATTTCCTAGACCTGACTCAGCTCATTATTCTGAGGCTTATTCTTATAGCACCATATACCTGCAACTCATTCCTTTTAATTGCTGAGTACTATTCTATTGTCAGAGTAGATCAAGTTTTGTTTATCCATTAATTAATAGGTGGGCATTTGTGTTATTTGTACCTTAGGGATATATTGTACAATGAATACCATGATTATATCATACCATGAATACTTGTGCACACAACTTTTTCTATTATACTAGTTTTTCATTTCTCTTGGGTAGATACATAATGGTGGCACTGTTCAACATTTTAAGAAAATTCAAAATTGCTTTCCAAAGAGATTAAACCATTTTCACTCCCACCCTACAGTATATAAGGGCTCTTATTTATCCACATTGTCAAAACTTCTATGTTTTTCTACACATTCTAGTAAGATATAAGATTATATCTCCCAATTTTAATTGGCATTTCTCTAATACTTGATGATGAGCTTCACTTTTTGTATTTGCTTTCTATTTCTCAGGTTTTATTGTTGCTGAATGCTGCTGTTGCCAGGTTTTATCACCATGCTTTAGTTCCTAAAAGCAATAAAAGACATTTCTTGTCTATGCAATGCAGAAGACACTGACCTAGACACAAAGGAGCTCTGTGGATCTCTCCCCATGTACTGACATGGTCTTTCTTTAGTGTGCGCTGTGTCCTATTCTCCTCTTCTATAAAGACTCCAGTCCTATAGGATTAGGGATAGCCCTTGACCTCATTTAAGCTTAATTGCCTCTTTAAAGAGGCATTAATTAAATTTTATGTTTAAATATGATTCTCTAATATGTCACATTGTAACATATTAGAGAATCATATTTAAACATAAAATTTGGAAGACACAATTCAACATATAATAATAAAATCTTTTTTATTGTATTTCTGAACTTTCATTTCCAATGACACATTTGATGCCACCCAAAGCTGGGTCGTGAATGTATTGAAAAGATCCAGGAGGGACAGATAACACTTTCCCAAAATGTTGGATGTTTCCTTCCTGAAGAGAGAGAGATCCTACATAGTTATTTTCCCAGTTAAAGTTGTGTCATGTGACTTGTTAGTACTTTCTGTCTTGCCCTTAAAAATTATGGAGATACATTTTAAATACCATATGAATCATCTATTTATATTTTTAGATTCAATTTCCAATTCTTGTTGATTCCCATTTTCCTTTCGAATTTCCTTTAGCTTATCTAAGTTTTTATAATAATATTTTATCTCATTTTAGCTAATTAAATCTAATTAATTGTTTATTTTAACATTTTCTATGAGATTTTTAGGATACATATTTATTTTATTACAGAATTTTCTCAATGTTACATTATAACATTTCACAAATAGTGTAAAAACACTTTAAAATATTATCCTTTCATTTCTCCACTACAGACAATTATGGAACTATTATCATACATTATATTTTTACATATAAAATACGCTATGCTATTTTTATTTAAGAGCAAATTATTTTTCAGATTTGAATAATAAAATTTCTTATGCATTGACCCATGTTATCACCATTTTCAGTTCTAATAATTCCGTGTAGACACACATTTCCCTATGTGCTAATTTCTTTCTTTCTACAGGACTCTTGTCACACTCCTTTAGTATGATTTTGCAGGTGATGCATTCTATTAACTTCTATTTGAAAAAAAAAATACACAACTCTTTGTTTATTTTTTGCACTCATTTTTGAACAATGTTTTCCAAGGCATAAAATTATAGATTGAAAGGGATTTTCTTTTTTTCTCATAGTTTATTATAGACGTTGTTCCATCATGTCAATAATATTATTTCCATAAGTCAATTTTGTCATCCCAAATTTTGTTTCAAGTAACACACCTTTTTATTCTGGCTGCCAACGTTCTGTCATTGTTTTGAGTAATTTTATTGTATGCATTTTATTCTTGTTTTCTTCATGGTTCTTGTTCTTGGTGTTTGTTATATATTTTGATCTGTAGCTGTAAAATTTACAAGAGAATTCGCCAAATTTAAACCATCTTTACTTCAATTTTGGTTTTTGTTTGTTTGCTCCTAACCTTTCCTTCCAGAACTCAAATTGTTCATCCACTTTATCTTTTCCACTTGTAAATATTCCACAGTATAATAATCATTCATTTTGTAATTATTGTCAAATCTCTTTTCTATGTCTTTTTTATTTTCAACAATTTTTATAGCTATGTCTTCAGATTCACTAATTTTTTTTGTTCAGCAAGTCTGATCCATTATAGATCTTATGACTTATATTTTGTATTTTTCATCTCGTTCAATATAGTTTTCATCTCTAGAAATTCAATTTGGCTCATTTTAAATAACTTTTCATTAGTTTTGATTGATCTAATTCATCTATATCATTCACACTTTCTTGTATTTTGATCTTTGATATCTGAATTGGTAATCATCATCATCGTCATCATCATCATCATCTTCATCATCAGCTAAGAGTTCTGAATAATACCTTGTTGGGTGCTGAATATTTTTTATGTTCTTATACATATCAGCTCTCTCTTAGGACACACTTAAATTATTTGATTATTGACTCTTTCAGAGTTTGTTTTTAAGACTATTTTGGTGGAATTATAATAGCACTCATTTCAGGGTTAGTTATTTCTCACTATAGAGGCAGGAGACTTCTATATACACCTTAAGTCACAGAGCTAATATGACTGGTCCCAGAAGATTTACTGCCTTATGTGCTCCCTTAAACTGCTTCATTTCTAGCACTATCTATCACCTGAAATGTACTTCGAAACTTGGAAAATTATGCGGTTCCCATATTATCTCTAGTCACAGTTACCCTGTAGTGTGTGACTGCCCACTTGGGAATTCTTTAATATTATGCCTGGTTCTTCTATGGTTACTGAGATGTGTTTTCCCTTTGGTATAAAGCTTTAAGGTTCATGACCTTCAAACTCAGGCTTTTTTTTTCCCACTTAAAATCTAAATATCTAGTACTTTTCTTACATTACTTCCTTAGTCAGATTTACATTCTATGTTTTATAAACTCGAAACTATGAAAATAGAATATAGGTAAGTAATTATTTATTGAAAGTAGAATTTTAACTTTTTTATTTACATTACTGGGATTTTGATATAGTGAGTGGTACTGTTAAAAATATTCTTCTTTGTCCCTTCCCCTTTTAAATTTAGGAAATAATACTTCTAAATGTGGGGTGCGGGCAGGAAGAGAGAGATTTAATTTTCTTTACTTTTCTATGAATTTTGTTTATACATGGCAAAGTATGGATTAAGTAACTTCTACTATGTATTTTCCACACTCTTTGTAGGTTTATTGATGCTTTGTTAGGGGTTTCACTCTAAGATAACATTATTTTTATGGGCCACAGTGTGTTAATGTCCAGCAATAAACTTGGAATGACTGTATGTAGCAATAAATTATGAAAATATAATTTTGTTAATTTTTATTTTATCTTTTATAGCCAGTTTGTTGAGTAAATTAACTTTATTTCTTTTGTACTAATGTGTCAGCTTTAATCAATTTTCATAAGATTGGTTTTATGTGAATTCCAGGGCTTTATAACTACTGTACTTCTACTTCCCACATTCAATTACCTCAATGTTAGGTAGTATTTCCTTAATTAGAATTGTAATGAAATAATTTTAAAATTATGTATTTAGAAATAAAGTTTTTCTAAAAGAAATTTTAGAGTACATGTACTATGACTTAAAATGTTTTGACATCATTGTAAATAATACTGACTTAGGAATTAATTGCTCTGTGTGGTCCCCAGAAAAAATGAAAATGAAAGAAAATGAGCAATCTCTAGTGATTTGTAAACTAATGATTTATTGGAATTTGTTTAGTTACAAATTAATATTGTATTCCCAGTTACTTGTAGACAAAATCCTGATGAAATCAAGAAATTGAAGGGATGTTAAATATCATGTTCAAGCCTGATATTCCAAGTTGAATGTGTTTTAGGATTGCATATTTATAAAATATGCAGATATTTATGATGTGTTACATTTGTGTGTTCTCTGTAATAATAAAAGAATTACTGTAAATTTTGATAATTACTATGAAATGAACTTTTATGCATTGTAATTAATAATAAATTACTACAATTTTATTGAAATATAACAATATGAAATTCTCCCATTGTATATATGTCTAACACAATTATACTCAAGTTATTTTTAACTGAATTTTCTGTTCATGGTACAAAGTAAACATCTAGTCCAAGTTTTTTCTCACTCTACCAAATTAGTTGAAATCTGCACACGACAGTAATTAATTTTCTATGATTCTTTAATAAATATGAGAGTATAAAAACAGAACTGGTAGAAGTTCTCCAAAAACAAGTGTTTCACTTCTTCCCAGACCAGTACAAACTACTGGTAGACATTGTATGTCTGTGCTTAGAAATTGGACTTAGGACAATGAATTTCTGTGTTAAAGAATCATTCCTTCCAAATTGTGAGTTCAATTTGTTGAGTAAATACTCTTGCATATAATTATGATTGTGTTGTTGATAAGCATAAAAATGTCAAAGATAGATATTGCCTAATTGCTTTTTTAATATTTATTTTGTAGTTATAGGTGGACACAATTTTTTATTTTTTATGCGGTGCTGAGGATCGAACCCAGCGCCTCACACATGCCAGGCAAACACTCTACCTCTGAGCCCTAGCCCCAGCCCTTGCCTAATTGCTTTGGAAAACAGTAAAAATATAATATCATCTCTGCTCTTACTAGTATGTTGATTTTTAATTTCTAAACTATTTTTTGTTCTTCTTAGTTATACATGACTGCATAGTGTATTTTGACAAATTATACATATATAGAGTATTACTTATTCTAATTAGGATTTTAGTGAGTTTTTCATTTTAGTTTTGTTTATTTGATTGTCTTGAAATGCTTAAATACATAATGTTATTTTCATTGTTTTGCATTTATGTTCCTAAGATAGATAGATAAACATCAACTTCTAATGTGTCAATTGTCAATATCAATTAATTTTGACCATTCTATAGATCATAAAATAATCATCAGTATGTTATTAAGAAGATTATTTCAATGAAATTAAGTATGGACATAAAAAGTCAAACAAGGTCTCATTTCATTTAAATTTCTAATCAGTTAACTTCTAATTATTACTTGATTTCCAAGATTAAATTTTCTTTATAATAACTGGGTTCCTTATTCTACATTCCCAAAATTTCTACCAATTTAATTTATGAATGGTGGGTAATGGTGGGGAAGTGAAATCTTTATCTTTTGGCAAATTCTATCAGCTCTGTTTTTATAATCTCACATTAGTAAAGAACCAGAAAATCATTCGTGTCAGGTGAAAATTTCAACTAATTTGGTCCATTTAGAAAATCAGGTCTAGATTTTACTTTGTACTGTGAAACTGAGCAGAAAATCTAGTTAAAAAGAGCAAGAATAAAATTGTGTCCAATGTACATATGATTGCATTTTAGCCCTTTGATTTCTGAGATTTATGATTATCATCATCATCATCATCATTATCATCATCATCACCATAATTATAAGCTAATAATTCTGAATATTACCTTGTCACATGCTGTATAGTTTCAAATTGTTATATTTTAATAATATGATAATATTCTAATATTAGTTAAAATGTGTTCAAGTTTGTTTCATTGTTATCAAAATATCCAGTAAATATTTCATTATTCATTACAAGATTCACATGAATCTAACAAATGATAAATATATGCATATTTCCTTGAGACTCAATTTTGGATCTCTTTTGGTCACTGAATTCCTGAATAGTAAACTATCTTTCACTTTCAATTTGAAAGCCATAACAACTTGGAACATTTGATAAACATTTTTTTTTCTGATGTTCATTCACCAAAATTAAAAAGAAAATGGCTTAGAAAAATTCCCCCTTGACTTATATGAGACTAGAAAGCTTCCTTGATTTTTCTGACAAACTTTTATTAAAAAAAAAAAATCTGTAACCTTCAGCAGACATTCAGCAGGACTTGACAAAGTTTTGATTGAGGAAAGATTGATTCTCTAAAGTCTGAGTGGTCAGACATGCACTGAATTTGCTGTGGTTCATTGCTGTATTCCAGAAAGGGTTTCTAGCCATTCTCGCCTAATGAGCTTATTAGCAAAAGGCTGAAAGGATCACAGATTGTCTATCAAGGAAGATTGTCAGTCACAAGCTGTTAGCAACTCTGCTGTGATTTATACACCATGAGTAAAGAACAGAATGGTGCTAAAATGCTGCTTATTATGTCCCACAGCTTGTGCAGTAACACAAATAAAATATGTGGAGCAAAGGTTTCAATGGAAAAAAGGAAGTTCTGAAGAAGAAAATCAAAGGAAATTAGACAGAATAATGCCTTACCACCTCCCATTTCCTTCAGTGCCAATTATAATGCAGAGGAGAAACCAAGGCACCTGCAGCCATAATAGCCAAAGTCCAAATGATGTTATTAAACTCCAGTTGAAATTAAAAATAAAATAAAGTCAGCTTGACTGCTATTAGCAGTGGGTTGAACAGATTTTTCTCCTTGGAGATGAGATTTTTTTTTCATATCAAACAGGTATTTAGAATTCTCCATTTCCCAACCCTTCATTTAAATCTGAGTTTAGCATTCAAATCAATAATTGGAAAAGTTGACTCAGTGTATCTTGTTGGGCAGTCAGATCAGTATCACTGAGCCAATTTATTTGTTGATGAGAAACTTTGGTTTAAAAAAAATAGGCAATGATTTCTTTTTACATTTTTTTACATTTCTTTTTACATTTCATGATTGTTTTTAATTAATATTGTTATACAAATAATATCATTTTATTTATATACTCGTCTTTCCTGACAATTTATTAGGGACAAAATGCAAATATTCTCATTGTGAAAAAAGGAACTCAGAGAACTGTTTTCATTTTCTTGCCAACATGATAAATGGACCTTCAGGTAAATTGACTAGTAGGATGCTTACCTATGAGATGTACTTAACAGGATACTCCTAGTCAATGTCCCTAGTAAGGACTTGGTTCTCATTAGAGTAGCCCTGGAAACAGATTCCTTATAGTAAATAATTTCAGAATTTTTAAATTTATGAGACCTGGTGCCCTGCAAATTTCACATAGCTGGTATTTTAATGGAGGTATTTCATAGGCTGAATGCTCTTTGGTTTGAGATAATAGCTCATTTACTTCATCTAGGGCTTTATCTACTCTGGACCAGGGAACATTTTTCATATTGGAAGAAGAACCTGGGCATTCTCAATGTCCTGGACTTCAACCTGTATGTCCTGAAGTACCGATAACTGATAACCTTAAAATGACTAGTAAAGTCTGACATTATTTGTATGCTTCCCGTAACTCTGATTTATTCATGTTTAAGATGATATTCAGATTATGGTAAATCAATCCTAAGTTACTGCTTTTAACAGATTCATAACAGCAAATGAGCAACATGATTTCAGTTTCAGAACCCAGTGTAATACTCCTAGAGACATTTTTCTCCTCTGTTTTCCCACATCATTCTCTGGCTGGGTGCAATTTAATAACCCACAGTTCTGAAAAGAACCTCAGATATAGTCATGCCTCTGCCTTTATTAATATGCTTCTACACTCCTCAAGGTACAACTGCAATCTTATTCTTGACCATTACATTTTTAACGTGTTCTCTATACTCAGCGGGATCCTACTTCCTCCTTCCTCACCCCACACCCTATTGAGACACTGCCACATCTCAAACAAATCAATTTCTCTGAACATTTAAAATGGGAAAAAAATATTAAGAAAATAGGCTAGATGACATTGGGAGATACAGGTAGACAAACTCATTAATTGAAAAACTGCATATGCTTGACTAAGTCATTTGAAGAGAAGACAAAACAGGGTCCCAAGGGAAAAAAAAACTGGGGACACTGTTTGTGATGTATATGACATATAAAAAAATGTTACTGTTTCTGTTCTGTAAAAACTTCTTTCAAATCTGTATAGCAAATTCAGATGGCATGTGATGGACTAAGTCACAGAGGAGAACCATCTAAATGACAAATAATTGTGAAAACAGATATATTATCTTACTCAGATATTAATACCATGAGCTGCACATCTTCATTGGAAATGTGAAAACAAAGTCTAAATGTCTACCTTTGAAGATGATGTTAGGGAAAAAAAATCTTCACACATGGTTCCTGGGTATGTAAGTAACAGAATCATCTAAAATTTAAGGTAAACTTTAAATATGCATTCTTTTTACTAATTGATTTTTAAAATGTTACCCTAGGATACACAAACTGATACAATATAACACATATAAGAGATATGCACTGAAATGTCTTTGAAATATTTTTACAATAATAGAAAGTTAGAAAAGACTTAAATATAAATTAATTGGCTATATTCAAACATATACGGTACCAAAACTGAATCCTAATGTAACTCTTGAACTGCAAGTCTGTAAATATCCATGTAAAAGATAGCCTATTGTAGTGTCAAATAAGAATTAAATATTAGTATGCATAGTATGACTAATCTGTAATATGCATGCTTATAATATGTGATAAAATTATAAAAGGTGCACACAGACTGACACACAATCCACCCCTGAAAATATGCACCAATATTTTCAGTGATTTTTTTCTGTAACTTTCAAATCTGTGGGACTTTCTCCTACTATACATTATTTCAGCATGTAATATTTGTAGACAGGCAGTATATTTTGTTTTTGGTAATGAGGGGAAAACAATGGATGCCATTGCTACATTTTATCCTTATTAGTTTACTAAAACTCCAGTCTTTCATTGTTACATTCTATAATGCTTATGATGCCCACAGAAAAGTATGAATAATATAAACAAATAATGCCTGTCCCCACCCATACCTGCTCTCGCCAGCAACAAGGAAACATTTCTAGTGAAGCCTAAACCCATGGCACATGCAACTTCCTCTACTACATATCCTAGATTTCCTGATAGAAGATGTCATTGACACAACCTGCCTAAATAGCAAGCACATAAAGAAAAACAGTCCAAAGGCTGTCAGAAAGAGACAGGAAACAACTCATGGCCATTTCAATGAGATATTTTCATGCAATCAATAACTGCCTTCAGGCATTTGATGGTTGCCAAAGTGCTCCTCATACTCAGCTGGATTCTTGCCTACCACCCTAAACATCAAGTAAGAAAATACACCTGATAGGAAGTTCTCTAAAATACAGTCAATAAAGGGTGTGTATAAATAATTCACAGACTCAGAAGTATCTGAAATCACTAAAAATGAATCTGACCCCAAATGAGTGAATTCATGAGTACCCAGCAGGTAAAGTGAAGAGAGCTCACAATCATGGTGGAGTACACTATGTGACAACTTTATCAGGGAGATGAAGATTAGTGATGAAGAAACTGAGAAAACGAAAGGGAAAAATCAGTAAAGTAAAGCAAAAATGGAAAAGGAGAAAATAGAAGAACAAATAAAGTTGAAATTTAAGCCATTAAAATAAATTCTATTTGTCTCATTGTTTAAAAGAAGAATTGTGCATCATAGAAGAGCCTCGACATGTTTGCACACATCCCTACTTCAGAACTGACTTCAATCTTTTAGAAGTAGGATTTTTCTACTTGGATTAGGAGATTGGATGTCACTTACAAAAAAACCACAAATACATTCCTTCTTTATTCCTACATCAAATAGATTTATACCAATAAAAATACCAAATATAAGATTACCTATTTTTATGAATGCAAAATCATAAATTCTTTGAAACTGAGGTCCTTAACCAATATTTCCAGGTTATAAATTTCAACACTTCTATTATAATTTCTATTCAATTGTATAATGGTTTTGACTTTCTTTTGTGTATATTTGTTGAAAATTTACATTTTTAAAAACTGGTTTTGGAACTGGGGATTAAATCTAGGAGAAATTTACCACTGATCTGCACTCCCAGTCTTTTATTATTATTATTATTATTATTATTATTATTATTATTATTATTATTAATTTTGAGACTAGGTCTCACTAAATAACTGAGGTTGACCTTGAACTTGTGATCCTCCTGCCTCAGCCTCCCAACTGTAATCCTCACTGGATTACAGACCTGTTCTACTGCACCCGAAAGCTTACATATTCTTGATATTCCTTATTTTCATACGAGAAAAGGAATATTGTATTCAGTTTGATACTGACACTAAATTAGTATGCAAAATACTAATTGAATACATAGTAAAATTATTCAGGATGCATACTATTGTAAGGACAATTACAAATATAACAAATTTGATAATTATAAAATTACCTAAAAGTTTCAAATCCTTCTAAATGATAATCATCACATATGTTATAAAGAAATAATTTAAGCTTTATCATAATAATTTATAAAATTAAAAATTATGTGTACTTTATTTCTATTTGGTTGAAATGTTTCTCTATTATCATTCCTGGTCTCCACAGAATATAAACTGGGCTAGAAAGAGAGAACTAGTTTTGGTTTGAGCTAATGGACTTCACATCTAATACCAAAGACTGACAGTGACCAGCGGCTCTGCACAAATGACATTTTTCAAGTTTCTAAAATAGAGAGAGCAGGTCACACCTTCCTCCATCTATCAGAGCCCTGACAGCTGATATGCTGTCAAGGGGTTCCTGAAGGCTCTCCCAACAACACTACAGCTTTCTCAAAGTTGAGCTAGAATTATCCAGTAAAAATTTAAAAAGTAAGAGGTAAGTGAAGAGTAAATAAACAAAAATGGGTGATGATAAAAATCCAAGCTTTCTCCTAATTTTCAAGAATACATGGTTTAAAAACGACACTTCTTGTTTTACCCTTCCAATACCAAATCTTCAGTGTTTGATAGGAAACATGAATTCACTGAAAGAAATTATGAAGCATTCAATTATAGTCTGTGAGGATCGCCCTAAGAAAGTACCCCTGGAAGAATAACTTCACAACAGAAATGCGTTTTCTCACTGTTCTCATGTAAAATCCCAGGCTAAGGTGCCATCAGCGTTGCCGTCTGCAGAGGCCACTCTCCTTGGGTTGTAGACGTCCATCTTTCCTTCTCCTCATGGCTATTTTCGCTCCAGGACAGAGATGTCTAAAGTCACTTTCTCTCCCATTTATTTATTTACTTTTAAATTATTTTCACTGACACAGAATGACATGGAACTATATAATGTCAGTAATAAGGAGTCTTTTATCAATTTAATCTTTAAATTTACTTTGTAATCATATTAGTATAAAGGAAAAAAAATATTTAGGAATAGCCTCTTTTTTATTTATGTCTTATGAGGTTATATATAATCATCTTCTATATCCGTGGTTTCTTATCACTAATCCAGTATTTGAATCATTGCACCGAATTTTCCATATCAGTTTTACTTTACTGAAATTGTTTGAAACACAGATTTTTTAGAAAATATGTATTTTTCTGTTTCTGGAAATGATTTTCTAAATCATATAATTACATAAAATCAGTATGAATCAATGTTTTCCTCCAAAGCATCTTGTAGATGTGTATGTGTGATCACCACAATGATAACTATGGGATATTGTATTTTAAGTTATTATTTAAAGGCTTGTTCAGTGAAATCCAATAGTTGCTATAGTACAGCTCCCTCTTAACAGTAAAGACCCAAACTCGTCAAAATGTATTTGCTTCTTTTTAAATACATTTACAGTCTGTATTTGGTATATCAAAATTCTTCATTTTTTAACATTTTTTGAAACATATTTGTACATCATTATGGAATACAGCATGATAATTTGAAACATATATAAATGTGTACAGTCAAACCAGGGAAATGAATATTTACATTTCCTCAAACATTAATTATTTTTATGTGCCAGAATTTTGTACCTTTCTAGTTATTTTTAAATATATTAAAAAATTATTAAAGACAACAGCAACCCTACTATTGACAGAAACCAGAAGTCATGCTTATAATCCGTTTTTGATGTCCCTTATTCAACCTCTCACCTTCTGTCTTCTCATTTGATTTTCCCAGTCTGTAATGACCATTGTTCCCCTCCATTATATGTGACCAACATTTTAATCTCCACAAATATGAAAACATGTGGCATTTGTCTTACTGTATCTGATTTATTTCAATTAACATTGATGACCTCCATTTCCATTTTGTTGTGACAATTGATGATTTTATATTCTTTTTATGCCTGAAAAAATATTCCATTCTTTATAATCCACAGTTTCCTCATCCATTCATTTGTTGATGGACACCACAGTTGATTCCATGTCCTGGCTACTGTGAATAGTTCTACCATAAACATGGGAGTACAGGTATCTTCTTGATATGATGATTTCAGGTTTTTTTACTATATAACCACTTGTGGTTTGGATATGAAATATTCCACAATGAATCATCTGGAAGGTTTCATCCCAATGCACCAATGTTCACAGGTGGGAATTTTGGCAAGTGATTATATCACAAGGGTCAGACCTCCTTGATGGATTAATCCATTGAGGAATTCATATTTGATGTCACTGGGAATTGGTGGAAACTATAGTAGGTAGGGCCTAGTTAGGTCACTTGGGATGGGCCCTGGGGGGTATATCCTGTCCCTAACCTCTCTCTCTCTCTCTCTCTCTCTCTCTCTCTCTCTCTCTCTCCCTGCTTTATGGCTGCCATGAGTTGAGTAGCTTTGCTCTATGGCATCCTTCAGCCATACTCTTCTGTCTCACCATGGGTCAAGAAACAATGCAACCAGCTGCTGACTACAGGATGAAATTCCTGATACCATGAACCAAAATAAATCTTTCCTCCTTTAAACTTTTTCAAAGCTGTATTTTGTTTCAATGATGCACAAAGTATATACATACCCAGTATCAGGCATTGATTAAGATCTTTTTGAACTAGACTGTTCAAAATACCATTTTTCCTTCAGAAAAAGAGTTTGAGAGAACCCCACTATGCCTTTTGCAAGAGTCTGATATAGTTTTCTTCAAAGGGTAATTTTGTAGGACCCAGAATCCCATGCACATTAGTAGTACAGGTGAGTACCCCTTATCCAAATTGCTTGAGACCAGGAGTGCTTTGGATCTCCAACGTTTTTATTTTGACAGCATGTCTTCTTCCTTATTTACATCCTGTTCTGTCCTCAGGACCACACAGTCAAATCAGGGAAATGAGTATTTCTATTTCCTCAAACACTGATACGTTAGAAATCAAAGTTCCCTTTGATGAATCCTGTAATCATCTTAGTACAGGAATTTCTGATAGAGTTAACCACTCATTTTCATTGAAACACTCTCTTACCACATGGGTGAGATTTACTTTCCTGGTCTTATTGTAACTGGTTGCTCTGTCAGTAGAGTATTTTGTCTGTCCGTTATTTCCTATAAAACATGCCGAGGCAGGTATGTTAAGTCACGGTGTAGACTTAACATCCTGCTCCACTGTCTCTTACACTTCCCTTCTTCACCGACATGTGGGGATCCCAGTGGCATTTGTGTACTCATTGCCCCAAGATCTTGCTCAGGGAGGTCTTCCTTCTGACAGTAGGTGGTAGAGACAGCAAACTGACTCACTCCTTTCATTTGGCATCTCACTAACCACTCAGTTCACAATTTTCTCTTGGTTATACATGCATACTAGTGTTTTATGTAGTTTTTATCATGCATTTAGTTACCACAATTTGAAACATCTCTTCTTTTAATCCTATATATTCAGTAGATCAGCCAACCAAATTAACCTGTAATTATATCTCACTCTACTTCAAATATTTCCATATTTTATCTGCTTTACAGAATATCAAAGTGAGAGTAAGACTTCTAGACATGGACTGCTTATTATTCATTTCCAGGCTGTCCCTTTATCTACTTTTTGATCTTGAGCTAATGTTTTAGCCTCTTTGAGCTTGCTTTCTCATACATGAAAGTGTGACAAGAGAATTCTCTTTAATCTCCCTACATGAAAATAATAACAAAAAAAAAATCTTTACCCACTGCTTGACTCTTATGAATCTAGTGCTCAGTAAGTTTGAGCAATTGCTGATCAGTCATCTACACCATTCATACATCATTGTGGTGTGTCTCCCATAAACCTACCTGAATCAGCGCTTTAAAGAAAAATATCATCCCCGCCCTTCCTGACTTAACAAACCTGTCTTAATATGACAACAGATACCAGAATGGTCTGCCCCTTGGCTTCTGCTAATTATTTTTGTTCATCTCTCCCATTCCCAGTACCGCACAGTCCTTCAGCCACTCATTAATGAACAAAGTGATTTCCCTTCCCAGAACGGGCAGCATATGCTTCCTTTGGGGGGAGCATCTTCTCACTCACAAGTAATCTAAATAATTTATAAGATGTATGCAAATTTTAAATATCTGTCCCCAGAAAATTTTATTAAATACCTCATACTACAAGATGACATTATCTTTGTCTTTATTTATTGCTCTTCAAAAGAGTTCATTTGCACAATCTTTGATTTAATGTGGATTGTTCTTTCTAGCCTGGGTTAATTGGAGAACATACCCCTTCTCCACAATTGTGGTCCCCAGTATGTTATAATGCATCCTCATGATGAAGCCATTAAACTCCATCCTTTAGTCACATAAACAGAGGGATAAAGGAAAGGATGAGTGGTAAGTAAGTGAAGAAATGACCACATCAGTGTTCACAGAGTATCCATACAAGCATCAAATCTTCCAATATTTATTCAATCATAATTATGAAGTAGATATTTTAGTCGTCTTCCAAAAATATATAAGTAGGAACATTTTATCTTAATGCTTCATTTTACAAAGAAAATACAAACACAATGAGCCAAGAACATAGTGTCACCAGCTAACCATTATGAAACAGCTTCTCTCTATATAATGCTTAGTATGCACCTGCTTACTATCTGAAATCTTTATTTCTGCAATTTAATATTTTTTAAAATATATTTCTTATGGAATCTACTTACCAACTATTTTAAGTGATTTGCAGACTTGCATTTTTATGTCTCCTATTACACATATCATATTCTAATCATTCTGAAGAGGACTGTTTGAGTTAGTGCTTTAGTTAGCGATACTGTGGGATGAAAAGAAAGACCAGCATAATAGAGGTGAAGGTTACACCATTTGTCACTTAAGTGGCATATATTTTACTTCCTAAGGCAAATGTTAGCAATCTATTTCTGTTACTTTTCAAAGTGAACAAAAAGATATCATATTTGAATGTGAGTTTTACTCTGAACTTATTAGGAGAAAAGAGAATCAGAGTTTGAAACTAAAATTATTTAGGAATTCTTTACAATTTCCTCATATAAAGAATTGCTTGTTTGTGTCTTCTACTTTACTACAAAATATGAGATTGCAGTTTGGGAAGTATATATAGTAATAACATTTAATTTTCAATTGAGTTATTATAAAATGTGTTTTAAAATAAGCACGAAAAATGTGACTTCTTTGTAACAAATAGATAAAACTTGTTACATATGTTTTGATTTAATAAGGTAACATTTAATAAAATAGCATTTCTATAATGTTTCAAATGTTATAATTTATAAAAGTTATGTAAATTTCACCCTATGTCTGAGAATATGTTACAGTATATGAGCATGAAAAAAAGAAAGAAGGATCAATAATTTTATTTCTGGGTTAAATGTTTCTCATTTTCAATTAGAAAATAATATCATTGGCTCTCTATAATTACAGTATAATTACTCCTACCAACAGATATGAGGGTTTTTCCTTTTATTGTATCATAATAAGAACACATGACATGAGATCTACTCTTTTAATGAAGCTTTAAGTGTAAATGTATTGTCATGAACAATAGGCTAATGATTAACAGCAAATCTCGAGAATGTATTCATCCTATCATTGATACTTTATGCCCATAGAGTGACTTCTCTCATGCTCCTCTCTGCAGCCCCAGGAAGCACTATTTTACTCATTCATTTGATATCTTTTACTCTTTTAGGTCCCTCACATAAGAAAAATCATGCAAAATTGGAGTTTTTGTGACTAGTATACTTCTCTTAACCTAACAGAGTGGTCTATTCCATGATAATATTTTCAAAATTTTTTCATGTTGTTTAATGTTTTTTTTTCTTTTTTTTTCATAATATTCAACTGTTTGGAGATCCCATTTTCTTCATCCATCATCATTTATGAATGTTTACATTATTTCGTTCTGTGGGCTCTGGTAAGCATTAAATCCACATCCACAGAGTCCTAATAAGAGTTTGAGATCCTGATATCAGTTCTTTGCCTAAATATCCAGAAGCGGGATTGCTAGTCATTTGGTAATTCTGCTTTTAATTTTTTTGAGAAACCTATATTCCATATTGACTGCACCATTTCACATTTTCACCAACAATGAAATGAGTTCTAATTTCTCCATAATCTTGGTAGCACTTTTCACTTATAGTAGACATCTGACAGGTAGAATGTGATATCTAATTGCTGTTTTGATTTTCATTTCTCTGGTGACATTGTGATTTTTGTTCATGTATGTTTTGGCCATTTATATTCTTCTTTAGAGACACTCTATGCAAGTTCTTAGCCCATTATGTTATTGGGTTAGGTACTGCTATTACTGATACACTTTGGGGATCAGTCCCTTCTCAGCTGTTTGGCGTGGCAATGTGTTCCCCTGTTCTGTTGGCTGTCTCTTCAATGTGCTGCTTGCTCCTGGGCTGTGTAGAGATTTTAGCAGGATGTGGTCCCATCGGCCTCTTTTTACTCTTGCTCTGTGCTTTTGGTCTTGCATCTGTGAAATCATTGCTAAGAACAATGCAGGTTTTCTTCTAGGTTTCCTTCTAGGAGTTGTATAGGTGGGGTCTTAAGTTTAAGATTTAATGCTTAAATCCATTTCAAGATGATTTCTGTATGTGGAGGAAGAGTTCAGTGGCATTGCTTTCCTGTGAATACCCTGTGTGTTCCCAACACTTATTGAAGAGAATCTCTTTTCCTCATGAGTATTCTTGTTGTATTTGTCCAAGATCAGTTGAACGAAAACAAAACATGTCAAAACATATGGAATGCATCAAAAACCATAATAAAAGGGATTTATAGTAATAAATGTCTATATTATGAAATAAAAAGTTCTCAAATAAACAATAAACCCAAAGTTAACAACCAAAAGGAAACAATACAGATTATAACTAAGATAAGTAGAATATAGAGAAATCTCAACAAAGTTAAAATTGATCATTTGAAAAGACAAACATGGTCAACAAATTTTGAGCTGGTCTAAGAAAAACTGTAAATCTCACTAATGTGAAGTCAGAAATGAAAGAGGATGTATTACTGACATCACAGACATAGGAGGGATTAAAAGATCAGACTATGAACAATTATGCACTATAAGCTGGATAACCAAGAAGAAATAAGGGAGTCACTGGAAACATGTAGGCTATAGGCATCATTATGAAAATGCAGAACAGCTGAACAAATTCATAGTTAGTGAGGAACTTGAATAAGTTTGTCATCAGAAAACTGCTTAAAGAAAAAAGTCGTCACCCAGGTGGCTTTGCTGGAATATTCTCCCAAATATTTAAAAATAAATTCAAGTCTATTCTTGTGAGAAAAGAGAAAGATTGGAGATTTAAAAATGCTTGTGTTTTTTTATTTAAGTACTACAATGTCATTGACAAGCAGACTAAAATATTAAGTTCTTGAAACATTAGCCAGAGCAATTAGACAAAACTATTTGCTCTCAATATGATTTTATACCTAGCATACCCAAAAAATTCCACCAGAAACTCCTATAACTAATAAATGAATTCAGCAAAGTAGCGGGTATAAAATCAGCACTCATTAGTCAAAGGCATTTATGTACATCAGTGAAAAATCTGCAGAAAGAAAAACTAGGAAAACCACTCCATTTATAATAGCTCCCCCCAAAAAATAAAATACGTGGGAATCAACTTAATGAAAGAGGTGAATGACCTCTGCAATGAAAACTATAGAACGCTAAAGAAAGAAATTAAATAAGAACTTAGAAGATGGAAAGATCTCCCTTGTTCTTGGATAAGCAGAATCAATATTGTCAAAATGACCATAATGCCAAAAACACTATACAGATTCAATGCATTTTCAATCAAATTTCTACTGGCATTCCTCATAGAAATAGAAAAAGCAATTATGAAATTAATATGGGAAAAATAAGAGACCAATAATAGCCAAAGCAATACTTAGCAAGAAGAGTGATGCTGGTGGCATTCCTATTCCAGAACTTAAACTATACTAAAAGGCAGTAGTAACAAAAAAGAGCATGGTATTGGCATCAAAATGGACTGGTAGACCAATGGTACAGAATAATGGACATAGAGACAAACCCACATATCTTCAGATATCTTATATTAAACAAAGGCACCAAAAACATATATTACAGAAATCATAGCCTCTTTAACAAATGGTTCTGGGAAAAATGGAAATCCATATGCAACAAAATGAAATTAAACTTATATCCCTCACCATGCACAAAACTCAACTCAACGTGGATCAAGGACCTAGGAATTAAATCAGAGACCCTGCACCTAATAGAAGAAAAAGTAGGCCCAAATCTCCATCATGTCCGATTGGGCCCTGACTTCCTTAAAAAACTCCTATAGAGCAAGAATTAAAACCAAGAATCAATAAATGAGATGGACTCAAACTAAAAAAGTTACTTCTCAGCAAAAGAAACAATCAGTGAGATGAATAGAAAGCCTATATTTTGGGAACAAATTTTTACCCCTCACATATCAGATAGAGCACTAACCTCTAAAATATATAAAGAACTCAAAAACCTTAACACCCAAAAAACAAATAACCCAATCAATAAATGGGCCAAGGAACTGAAAAGCGTTTCTCAGAAGAGGATATACAATCAATCAACAAAAGTATGAAAAAATGTTCAACATCTCTAGCAATTAGAGAAATGCAAATCAAAACTAAGATTTCATCTAGCTCCAATCAAAATGGCAGCTATTAAGTATACAAAGAATAATAAGTTTTGGCAAGGATGCGGGGCAAAAGGTACTTTCACATGCTGGCGAGACTGCAAATTGGTGCAGCCAATCTGGATAACAGTATGAAGATTCCTTAGAAAACAGGGAAGGGAACCACCATTTGACTCAGCTATCCCACTCCTTGCTTTATACCCAAAGGACTTAAAAACAGGTTACTACAGGGACACAGCCACATCAATGTTTATAACAGCACATTTCACAATAGCTAAACTGTAGAACCAAACTAGATGCCCTTCAGTAGATGAATGGATAAAGAAAATGTGGTATATATACACAATGGAATATTATTCAGCAATAACGATAACAAAATCATATGGCAATTACAGGTAAATGGATGGAGTTGGAGAAGATAATGCTTAGTAAAGTAAGCTAATCCCCAAAACACAAATGCTGAGTATTTTCTCTGATATGAGGATACTGACTCATAATAGGGATGGGAGAAGCATGGTAGGAGTGGAGGAACTTTAGATAGGGCAAAGGGAAGGGAGAGGAACAGAGGGAGTGTGAGAATAGGAAAGACTATGGAATGAAATGGTCATCATTAGCCTAAGTACATGTATGAAGACATGAATAGTGTGAAACTACTTTGTGTACATTCAGAGACATGAAAAAATATACTCTATATATGTAATATGAATTGAATTGCATTCTGTCCTCATATATAACAAATTAAAATAAATAATTTAAATAAAATAATTCATATTCTAGTCGTCCTCAGAGATATTGCTAAAATGTATAAATAAATATGCAATATGAAAATTAAAATGAAATACCAAAATTTGTTGATTCATAGGATAAAGAGAATTAAAAACAAAAATCGTGGAGCAGAGAAGATATGTAGCAAGGTAGATACATAAATCATAGACTATCAATGATTGAAATAAATGTAAGTGGAGTATATAACTCAATTGAGAAGGAGAAATTTTCAGACTAGTTTGAAAAACAGAGATTCAATTATATGCTGTCTACAAGTTTTGCCCTTTTAATCAAAAAACTAGGGTAAAAGTGGTTTTTGAACAAGAAAATATCATGATAAAAATAAGAAGTAGAGTAGTTTTTACTTTTTTGACTTTATGCAAAATTTGACTTAGAGATGAGTTTTGCCAAAGGGGTATAATTCATAAAAATGAAATGGACAATTCACCTAGAAGACTTAGCAGTTATAAAAATGACTTACATAATAAAAGTGCTTTAAAATATATGGAAAAAAATAACTGACCAATTCAAAGAGAAATATACACATGTTCACATTCATTTTTGAAGATTTAAAAATTCTATGCATGATAAATGACAAAATTAATAGAAAAATTCAATAGGGACTTATACAAATTTATACTCATAAAACAAAAACTGCCAATAATCTTTGTATGGCACATGGAACATTCACTTGGATAGATAATATAGTAAACAAAATTTTCTAGTGCTGGGGATAGGGCCTTGTTCATGTTTGTCAAGTGCTCTGCCACTGAGCCGCATACCCAGTCCACAAATTAAAAGAAAATATTATGCTGTATGTTTATGACCACAATAGCATTAATTGGAAATCAATAAAAATATATAGGAAATAACAATGTAATTGGAAATTAGATATCTCTTGTTTAAATTTTCTATAAAGAGAAAAAAATCACAACAAGTCCTCAGCAAGTATAAGGAAGGATATCCTATGAATTAAATCAGAAATTCTTAAAAAGTTAAAAAAAAAAAAAAGATTAGCAAAATCAGTTGTTGGTTTTCAGAAAAAAAATAATAAAAGTAATAAACCCTGAGAAAGGCTGATCATTATAAATCACCATCTTCAGAAATTAAATAGGGACATTATAGAGAATACTGGCCCATAGATTTTAAAGATGTTTCAAAAGGTAATTGACAGCTTAAATCAGGAATTTAAATAAATTGCACAAAAATCTTCATGCAACTTCCCCAAAGTAACATAAGATCAAACTAGTATTTTATTTACTCAGTGTTCATTCAATGAGCTAATTTTCTAATTAAAAGCCTTCCCCAAAATAAAATTCTACACACATTTGGTCAATTTTCATAGAATAAATGATATCAGCCCATCAAACTCTTTCAGAATATAGAAAAAGAACTCTCTTCAATATATTGTGGAATATGCTTAATGAATATAATAAAACCAGAAAAAAAAATACTAAAACAAACAAAATTATACAACAATATCCTCCATGAATATAGACATGAAAATCTTTAAATTTTCTAAATATGCCGTTTCTAAAAAAACAATTCTCTAAATTGGAACAAAAGTTATTTTTAAAACTGTACAAAGGATTATGTTGAAATGAGCAATGCACACAGAACAAGTTGTTCATGTCTGACCAATGTACACAGAACAAAGTGTAAAAAAGGAAGTAAAAATGAATCCATATATGTGGCCATACAATATTGTACATTATATATAGCAATCACTATATACCAATTACAGAGATTAAAAAATAATAAAAACTGACAGTACCAAGTAGTGATGAGGATGTGCATTGAACCTCCTATTAAACAGGGTGTCTCTATAGGAACTGGGCAGTCTCAAATTGATGCCTTCACATGGAGAGATCTAAAGAAAGGCATCACCTTTGTTAAATGATGATTCAAGAAACATAATTCAGTCACTGTTCCTGACAGTCCACCCCATTAGGAAAACAGGTAAATTGTTGTATATTTATACAAAGCAATGCTGCTTATCAGAAGCAGGAATAGGAGGAAATATTCAACAACATGGATGTATCTCAAAAGCATCATCATAAGAATAAAAACTAGCCCAAAAGAATATATATTGCATTATTCTACTCATAAATAGTTTAAGAACAAACTAGGGTGCTAAAAATAATAGTGATTACCTATTACCTAGAGGTAGCCTTGGAGGGAATGAAGATAATATTTGGGGGGATGGGGTTAACAACCATGCTGTATCTTCATGGAGGAGCTGTGGCATAGCTATATACATTTGCCAAAACAGCTCTAAGTACAATTGTGGTATATTAATTCAACTCTGTAATTTTACTGGAGTTAAACATATACAAAGCCATAAGAATGAAGTGTTAGAGTCTGTAAACAAGTCTGGATGGCACCTGGCATTTTGCCAGAGGGAGAGGTTTGTGAAGTAACACCAGGGAGCCATTAAGTGTGGAGATTTCTTATTGGTTGACTGATGTATCTAGTTTATGTTAATTAAGATAAGCTGTGTGGAATGTATAAATACCTCTGTTGTCCTACAATAAACAGCTCCTACTCCTGCTGTATCAATCTACACAAGTTGCTCGTCACCCCCCCTCCCCCCCCTGTTATTTTGCTGCAGCTGGACTGTGGCAGATGGTGGCCCCTACTGGGAGCCCCGGGAAACTCGGGGGTAAGTGACTGAGGAGACACTCGGGGGTGAGTGACAAGAAAAAAAAAAGCTGCCCGTCCCTAGATAGGACAGGAGCAAATCTGCTAGTCCCTAGGCAAATAGGGCGAGAGGAAAAATGGCCATTTCGACAAAATGGAGAAGATTGATACAGTATGTTTGTGTCTTGTTTTGTCTTGAAATGTTGTATTGTCTTTGTGACGAAAATATGGAAGGGGTGAGAAGTAAATTACTAAGGGAAGGAGGCACCCCAGTGGAACCAAGAATAGTTAGGGCATGTGTTGATAAGAGCCCAGGAACTCTAGTCAGAAAGAAAAAGAAAGTTCAGAAGAAGAAGGATTATCAGGAAAAAAGTTGCAGCAAAAGGCTATTACTAAATACTTTTCGTTAGTGGAGGGTGCGTGAATTGGTGCAGTGGCTGCCACTTGTGGGAGCCAGTCATGGCGCAGCAAGGACTTTTCAAGCGACAACAGACAGCTCTTCCCCGCCCCCGCCCGGGGAGAGGGACACCACTGAGAGAGCCCAAATCTAGACCTGACCTGGAGGCACAGTCTCGCAGGCTCTTGCTCCCTGTGCCCGGTGGCAGTTTGAGTCCCAGACTCTCCCCAGGGCCATCTGGGGCTGCCCAGGATGCTACAGCCGGCAGAAGATGCTACCGGCATCCCTGAGGTTTGGTCATTTCCAATGTCAATAACTACTAAATTGTTCAGAAGGTTGTTTTCTTAGTGGAATACTACAGGGTTTTCTTTAGCCATCCAGAGTTCCTGCCTTCGTCCCAGTGCCGGTGAAGAGGAAGGTGGAAGAATTTCCAGTGTTGCTGAGAATCAGAGGAGACTTCAGATCAAGCTAGCTGCCTGCAGAACTTACCTGGACTGTGATTTACCTGGACTGTGAGTTAATCTATTGAGACACTGCTTTACCTGGACTGAGACAACAAACTATAATCTACAACAAATTGTAACTCGGTATCTTTGCTAACGGTGTCATTGCTGGTATAATTTTTCCAAGGGCTTCTTGCATGGAGCCATCAATTGGCTTGGTATTGTGGCATTTTGTATCCTCCCTTTCTGTTTGTAGCAGGTTATTTATGGTGTTTCTGTAAAAACCACTATGGTCGTTATTTAAATTAAACAAAAGGGCAAATGTTAGAGTCTGTAAACAAGTCTAGATGGCGCCTGGTATTTTGCCAGAGGGAGTGGTTTGTGAAGTAACACCAGTGAGCCATTAAGTGTGGAGATTACTTATCGGTTGACTGCTGTATCTAGTTTATGTTAATTAGATAAGCTGTGTGGAATGTATATATACCCCTCCTGTCCTACAATAAACAGCTCCTACTCCTGCTGTATCAATGCTTGTCACCCCCCGGTTATTTTGCTGCAGCAGGACTGCGGCAATGAAGACCTATAGAGCATCTACAGAGTAAAGACAATCCTGAGAATTCAAGAGCAAGCGTAACTGGGGATAAAGCTGTTAACCATTTCTCTACAATACTACAGCAATAAACATTCCTGTAAAATTTGCTTATTGCTGACTATATTAAAAGGCTCCCCAAAATTGATAATCCAAGCAAATTTGAAAATAAGTTGGTAAACAAAAACAAGGAAATTGCCATTTATCTATTTGCATCTATTGTTTTTAATTATAACTTTGATTTTAGGATTTTATCTAATGATGACAGGAGGCCAGAAGAGGACTATAAGTATGAAATAGTCAACATTTTTAGTGATGACCAATCCTGCAATATTCAATCCAAGGACTCACAATTCTACCTGAGCAATGGTAATTATTTTTTTAAAAAAAAGCCTCCTTTAGCTTCTTCTTAAATATGTACCTTATATCAGAAATTTCTGCAGCATTCCAAACAATTGTTTTTCCTGCTGTGGTGAAAACTAAAATATAACATGCTGAGATAACATGATGGAAAATTAAAACATATTTTTGTCAGCAAATAACTTTCACATATAAATATAATACAGTGTTGGAATTTTGAGGAGTATCAGAAAAATCTGGAATGTAGGCAGTTAGATTACTATTGTAAAATTTTGTAATACATATCTTATGGAACTTACTAGGGTTTTTTTGTTGTCATTTTTGGATCTGAAATGTAGCAGGAGTGATTTTTTTGTGAACCACTATAAAAATGTACCACAGAAAGATATACAAATACAAATTAATTTTTACATAAAAATGTTGTATATGAAAATCAGTGTTGACAAAAATCACTTAATGGAAAAACTGCTTTGTAAAATTAGGCAAAGTGAATGAAACTGAAAAGACAGACTCAATCCTGAAGTTCAATCAAAGAATTATTCATAGACTTGGTATTATTGCAAATATGTGCAAGCTAAAGCCAGTTGTTAAGAAATATATGAGATATAATAAAAATGATTATATTATGGAAACAGAAAACATACAGTTATCTACAATATCACAATATTTTGCATTGAGAGAGATGTGACTAATATTGTTTTATCAACATCCACTGATGATTATATGGCAAAGCATCTTTTACACACTTGCACACATAGATAGGCAGAGACACAACTATCTAATCTGAAAATACACCCAAGTGATCATTTCTGTCATTGTACCTGGGTGATTGGGTAATGGCCTGTGCACAGGTGTCAAGAATAATTCACAAAGACAAAGAGTTAAGAGAGTTTATTGGATGAAGATATGCTGCACAGGTAGAGTAGGGACAAAACAAAGACATGTGCCTGCAGACTCAGGACTCAGGGCATCTGGGCTTATATATGCTCAAGTTATTTGTTCACCTTTCTGGGCTTTTTTCAAAGAGTGGCTTATGCTAGGCAAGCTGTGATTGACAGATATTTGTGCCTTACCCATAATGTGTATTGTGCATGCACCAAATGCTCATTACTGGGTTTTATATTAGATTTCCTTCTTAGGTTACTACAGGTCAGATTTGGGGGTGTGTGCATGCTCCTCAGGATGGTTGGTCAATCTTTTGAAAAACAGAATCTTGTTTTTTCTTTGGGCAAGTTTGTTTTTTTCATTATTGAAAGGGGCAGGATGAAAGGATGTTCTTAAACTCCTGTTGCTCTGCTTTTCAAGGTGGGGTGGGGACTGGTACAAGGGTCCCTAATATATCCTGCCTCAATTTCAATCAACTTGAAAGCCTTTCATTTAAAATTATACATAGCATCAATAATTTTATATGTATGTAAGTATCTTCTGATTTATAAGAATAGCTAACATCAGGGAAAAAGATAGAACTAATAAATCATAAAAAGTTAAAAGAGATGAGGGTATTAAAACCAGATGTTGAGATCAACTCAAATTTAGATTCTCCCTTGTTTCTGTCAAATGTATTTTTTTAAATTGATGAATCATATTTATTCACCTTGCTTGCTTCATAAAATGCTATTGATATAATTTTAATTATTAAGGTATGCAAATAAATAAGTCAAATTATTATTAATTGAATCACAAGTACTATGTTTAGATATGCATTTAATGTGCATAATATATTGGTACTGTATCAAATATAGAGAGATTTTATAATTAACAAGGACTGAGACATGGCACTCAGATATCATCATCATACATATTATTATTGTTATTATTATTTATTATTGATTGATTGGAAAGTTCTGCCTATTTATGATGTTAATGTGTTTGAATTTAGCACACCTCACCCAACTACAATTTTCATGGAAGTCAATAAAATAATGAAATCATACAGTTCTATCATTTGAAGGGATTATTAATTTTGTGTTGTTTCTAATTGGCATTAGATTCAGCAAAAGGAGTTATGGTAAAGTTTTTGCTTGTATCAATAAGTTTATATCAAAATTCCTACTCCTTTCTCTACAAAGAGGAAATTTATTAGTACCATTACATTTGATGATGCATTCTTTTTTTAATTTAAATAAATAAATTGGTTTTAAATGTATTAGGAATTCTTAGCATGTTGTGAGTTGAATACCATTGAGGTAGTTTAAAATATATTGTGTAGAGTTGAACTTAGGAAATCTGCTATCCATTTAGAAAATAGTTAAATAGTGGCATTTGACTTTTGACAAAAAGACTTGCTTTCTTTTATTTTTTATCTTTTTTTATGTTTTGTGCTTTCAGAAATATTGTGATAATAAATATTTAATAGCTTATAATACTCCATTTAATCCTTGACTTGTCTTAAATGATTCTCTTAGAGTTGCTTTTGCTATTTTCTATTCTAAGCTACATTTCTAACTAAAACTAAGCTCCAGGTTTTTTGATAAACTTCGCAGCATGGACTAAATTTACTTTTTTCTTTGCTTGTTTATATAGACTACCTCTGAGTTCTAAAATCAACACTTAGACCAAGATTACTAGAGAGAGGAGGCTTGAGGGGAGGGGAAAGGGAGTGCAAGTGGGTCATGGGTTTGTGGACATGACCAAAATATAGTTAATGCATGTACAGACACAATGAAGCCCATTCTTCTTTATGATTAATAAGCACTATTGCTGGGAGCCATTAGCCAAGTAGGTATGACAATTTCCTTGCCAGCGTACCCCATGTTGCAGTGACATTGAATGTAGGTGACCTTGTTCAAGGACCAAGGCGGATTAGGGCGTTCCCGGTTTAGGTTCCAGGTTTAAGGTTTAAGATTATTCCTGCTGGGAATAGGGCGTATCCTGCTGCCTGAGTTCCCCTTGAGTTCTCACGGGATTCAGACAGTATTTTTTGGAGATAGAAGCCCAGTGGAGGTGGATTTGGGCAGAGAACGTGGATTTGGGCAGAGAACGTGGATTTCCCCAGAACGTGATTGTAGATGGCTGGTGTGAGTTCGGGAATAAAGAGTTGCTGTTTGAATCTACAAGCTGTGTGGTGGCTCGTGATTGTGTGCCCAGCCAGACTGCAGCATTTGTGCCCAGACAGACTGCGGCATTCATTAGCCCAATGTCTCCCTCTACGGCATCGTGGGCAAATACCCGGTATTCTATTCCTTTGATAACTACTTTTGTTAAACCCTCCTTCTATGGGGCAATTCCTTTTAAAATGTCCTGTTTGTTCACAATCATAGCATGTTTTTGGCCTGGCATCTAAAGCCTGTTGTACGGCAGCTGCCAAGACTTGCCCTTGTTCATTAATATCTCTACATAATTTAATATATGTGTTTA
>NW_025999990.1:5497144-5530827 GCF_001458135.2 Marmota marmota marmota | reverse complement strand
TTTTTTTTTTTTTTTTTTTTTTTTTTTTTTGTAGAGGATAATGATGTGGAAGCATTTGGTACCCTTTCCAGAGGAACCCAGCTGTCTTCCCTGCATGTTCCTTGCTCCACAGAAGGAAGTCCTCTTCTAAGTGACAGTGTAGGTGACATCACACACAGCTCTCACACCACACTGTATGTGCTCAAATGATTTCTGAACATGGGTTAGGAACTTCAGTCTCTGTGGCTTGGTTTATGATCCACAAATGGGCTGACAGGGTCTGCCTACAAGTTTTGGTTAAAAAGATCAGATGAGCTAACCTGCTCCCAGGCTCCCTGAGCGTCAGGCACCCGGTGCTCAACCTGAACTGTTAACTTTCCTTGTTGTTGTTACTGCTGTTGCTCCCTGTCCTGACAATTAGGAACTGTGTGCCCTTGAGCCCCCTAAACTCTGATTGCTTCATTCTCACAGTGGAAATAATAAAGCTACTTTTAAGCATTTATTCTGAATAGTAAAATCTATATTGAACGTGAACTTCTCCTGACTGTACTATAGAACAATCATGTATGAATGAAGGGCACCAAAACACTTTATCATATTACAAATAGGTGGTGGTACTTGGATGCTCCCAGGTGAAGAGAACAGGCTCCATTACATTTATGTTGTCATTAGGAACAATGAGTGCTCCTCTCTTTGTGAAAATTGTGATTTGTCTGTGTTTACAACCATCTCGGCGTTGGCTCAGCAATCCAAGAATTGAGCAGGCGTTTTTTAGCATTTTATTATGGGACTAAGGTAGGGGAAAGAGATGTGTCCAAATAATCCAGCATTTCAAAATGGGAACAATGTTAACTTGGGGGGAAAAAAAAATGACTGTTGGCCTGAAACCTGAAACTGTTACCAGTGTCTCGAAATTACTTCCAAGGTTTTCATGAAAATGTCGTTGGTTTCTAAATTATTTTGCTCATTACGATCATTTCCCCCATCACTGTTCTCTTATGGACATCACAATGAATTGCTGAAGGATAGGATTATCAGACAAGAGTTTACTAACGACTGAGGTTAATAAAATGTTGAGGCTAGTATAATATTACTGTTGAGCAGTAATAATGATGAGAGAATTATAATATCAAAAATTAGAATTAAGCCTGAAGGTTATATTGGACTTTCACTTTTCAAGTTCATTTTGCCTTCATCAACACATTTTGTGTTCTGTAAATTGAGGAACATGATTTTCAGAAAGATAAAAAAATGAAACAGATGATTCAGCTTCTAAGGCCCAACCCTGTATGTAAACTCTAAAATTGCAAATCAATTGTTATTATTATTTTACCATTTTTTAAATTTGTTCTTTTTAGTTATACATGACAGTAGAATGTATTTCGATATATCATACTTAAATGGGCTATAACCCATTCTTGTGGTCGTACGTGATGTGGAGTTACACTGGTTGTGTATTCATATAAGAACACTGGGAAGTTATGTCCAATTCATTAGGTCTTTTCTATTCCCATCACCCCTCACTTCCCTTCATTCCCCTTTTTCTAATCCATTGAACTTCTATTTCCCTTGTTGTGTGTTAGCTTCTGCATATCAGAGAGAATATCAGGACTATGTATTTTTTAGGATTGGCTTATTTTGCTTAGTATGAGAGTCTCCGTTTCCATCCATTTACCAGCAAAAGTTATAGTCATTTTTTATAGCTGAGTAATATTCCATTGTGTGTTTGGGGTGAGGGTGCATGTGTGTCTCACATTTTCTTTATCCATTCATCTGTTGAAAATCACCTAGGTCAGTTCCATAGCTTAGCTATCGTGAATTGAGCTGCTATGAACATTGATGTGGCTGCAACACTATCGTTTGCTGATTTTAAGTCCTTTGGAGATAACTGGGTCAAATGGTGATTCCCAGACATGCCTCAGGCCTCCTAAAAATGTGGGCTCCTTTAATTTTCTTGTCCCTCCACTATGCTCACAGAGGGACCACTCTGGCTTGTGCTTCTGGCCTGGCCACCTCAGCGGCTGTGCTGTTGGAGATTTCTTCCTTATCTTATTATATCCAACCTCTAAGTCCCTGATCTGTTTTGAATGTCCAGTTTTAAATTCCAGCACTCCCCCTTTATTTCTCTTCGTCCACCTTTCTGAGAAGCTGCCTGTGTGCTCTCTCAGTTTCTATGCCAAGGAGCAGCCAGAAAAGAGACCTCCTCTAGTCTGCCATCTTGAAAGCCCCCAACGGTTATTACTTAGTAAGGCCTCTTTATACTGAATAGGTAACATTTTTTCCTAAAGCAATTGTGTCATGATTCTCTACCTTGAGAAGTACAAGGCAAGTGCTGTTCTCTTCAACAGAATGAGTGAGCAGGAGGGAAGAAATCAAGAAGGTGGCATTCTATTGAGGCAAACACTAAGAACGAATGCTACTCGCAAAGCTGAAGTCAATGTAGTCGTGTAATGTTTACTAAAAAGTAAATTGAGGTCGGGGGGGGGGCATAGTTCAGTGGTATAGGACTTACCTAGCATGTAGAAGGCCCTGAGAGTTATTTATACACTCACACATAGACGTGTGAGTGTGTGTGTGTGTGTCTGTGAATGTGTGACTTAGTAATCATTTCTATGTATTGGGAACTTGGGGTTCTGAAAGTTGGAGAATTTGATTCAAAAATTACATACTTAAGTGAGCAAGTTGGAATTCAATCCCATGATTATCCAATTATTAATTCAACAGATTCCCATTATTAAAAAGAGAGTGAAAGTGAGAGAGAGAGAGAGAGAGAGAGAGAGAGACAGTGTGTTTGGGTGTGGGGTGAGATTTATTTCATTTGGGTATGTAACAGAGATCTTATTTTAAAAATGCAACCGCTTTTTATTTTCATTTAAGTAATGCATTTGAGCACAGAAATCCCTAGATTATCTATTCAACTCAAACTGAAAGATCTAGAAAATAAAAACAGCTTGACTCAGGAGAAACTTACACCTTTTTCATGACTCTGTTATTGATGGCATTGGAACAATGGAATTACTGTTTGATTAAAGATTTTAGAAGTAGAGGTCACTATAGAATTGCCGAAGTCCGGCTGCAGCAAAATAACCGGGGGTTGACGAGCAACTTGTGTAGATTGATACAGCAGGAGTAGGAGCTGTTTATTGTAGGACAACAGAGGTATTTATACATTCCACACAGCTTATCTTAATTAGCATAAACTAGATACATCAGTCAACCAATAAGGAATCTCCACACTTAATGGCTAGCTGGCATTACTTCACAAACCACTCCCTCTGGCATTTTGCCAGGTGCCATCCTGACTTGTTTACAGATTCTATCATTTCTCTGGCAAAATGTCAGGCACCATCTTGACTTGTTTACAGACTCTAACATAGAATCTGTGTGGTGTTAGGTTATGTTAGGGATTGTAACAGCTAACTGTTCATAGTCAGGAGGCAGTGTGCAAAAATCAACTGGAATAGTACTTAATGTTCAAAAAAATAAAACTATAATTCAAATAAAGATAATGAAAAGTATGAACAATAATGTTGCCAGAAATCATAAGAAGAATCTTACTTCCTTTTTAAAGAGCTCTCAGGAAAGAGAAATTATGTGGGCATTGGGTTTGCAGATTCCCAAGACAAGGAAATCTGTGCAGGTTTATAAAGTTAATTTGTACTAACTACTTAATTTGGGCCTCTGGGCCTTGTTCTTTGAGAGACAGTGACATTTCTAGTAAGTGATTTTGCAAATCCTCAATGACTAAAGGGATATTGACTCTGGAACACATCTGACATGCACACATCAGAGGTTAGAAACTCCTAGTCCACTTCAGTTCACACGTGAGAATGGGAATATACCAACATAACAGAGAATGACAGAAACACAGCCAGAACATCAAGCCTGTCAACTCCACAGACCTCAAGGGGAAAAAAAGGACCTTTTTAAATACTCTTTTTTTGTAGTTGACTAGAATTTCATCTTAAACTATGCCAATGTTTGCCTAAAAGTCAAAAATTGAGAGTTCTCTATCTGGGATTAAAACATTCCTTTTGTATTAACTGGATACTGGAAATTGTGGAAAATCCATGGAAGCTGCAAACTTTAACCATAAGAAAATCTGAAAGTCTCTTATATTATTTACTGCAGTCCCTGAAAATGGGCAACCCATGTCATTTTCCATTTTGCAAAATTCATTCTGCTTTTCAACCCTACTCACCTATTCTAATAAGCTCTGAAACATCCATCATGGGCACTGAGTTAGAAGTACTCTGTGGGAACTTAGTTCGTGTTTTAAATAATCAAGATTAAATCCCAAAGTATCCATTTTTATATAAAAAAAAAAAACTCACTATGATATTATGGCTTTTCTGATGTTAAAATAGAAAACAATAGTTTAATAAAGAAAAAAATGTTGAAACTATATGAAGAAATTCAGAGTCCAAGGGAATTTCTGACCAATGTGATAGATGAAGGATGTCAGGTACAAGATGAGGCCATTCCAAAATGTTCATGTCTTGTTTACCTTGTGCAACTGCACGGTTCAGAGAGAAAGTGTAGATAGGGCTCTGTAAGTGCAAAAGCCAACTCCTTGGTTTCAGAAATGAAGAACATCTTACAGAAGAATATTTCCTCAAATTATAGTGAATGTGTCAATGAAAAGGAAGAAGCTGACACTTGGCCACAACAGCAGTTCAGGACATGTCCACTACATTCTCCATGACAGAGGCATTTGTGTGTTAGCTTCCCAAGTAAACCCAAGCAACATCTGGAAGCAGTACCTACTTAGTATCTTCTAAATTCTGCATTTCAGACACTTGAGCAGGCTTTTTCCATTTTTTTGCTAAAAGTTTCACAAGGCCAGTATTGTTTCAATAATCTTCTCTATCTTTTTCACTGTCTCAAATTGGACTAATATCTCTGGAACATTTTCAAGGCCCTTCAAAATCCATCACGAAATATTTTGATCTCCTCGGGTCAAATCTCTTTCTTCTAAGCAAAAGTAGTATGCATATTTTGTAGTGTACAGTGTCAGATAGTACTAATATTCTTTGTATGTCCTCAAATTCTGGCACATTTTAAAAATACCAGACTAATGGCTATCACAGAATGTCTGTTTCACATAAATTTTATCTCACCCACTGCATCAACCAAAGGTCTAACTACATAGCATATGGGGTTGTTGATTTTTCTCTACATATGGACATTCACAAATAAAACACAATAACAGAATAAATACTAACGTGTGCCTGAGTATTTTCTATTAGATTTGAAAGAGTCTTGTTTCACATTCAGGGCCACACTACATTTTGTAGACTCTTTATCGTTAAAGAGATAACAAAACAATTTACTCTTTTAGTCTCCATGACTTTTGTCCATTGTTACTCTCTGTCCATATAAATATTTCTAGTTGGTGTCAAGGTAAAAATCTGTAATTGGAAGATAAACAATTGTAGGCACATGAAAAGGGGTTGATTATCAAAAGCAAAACAAGATTGCAGAAAGTTCAGCATCATAAAGAAATGTCATGCGGATTGCTCACAACAGCTTTCTGTGCCCTGGGTAGATATGTTTTGGAACCAGGTGGTTGGCTTAATAAGAGACCTGGCAGTAATCAAAAGGTTTTGTCATTTGAACATACTGTTCAGGTGCCAGATCGGGCTGCCCTGGAGTTGATGGGGATTTGATGAACCTGCATATATGTGCATCATAGGACAGAGGGGAAGGATCCGGAAGCCGGCAAAAACACGGAGAGAGGGAAGGGATGGAAATGGCATCAGAATGTATTCTAATCCGACGAAATTCATTCAACCCACAGCCAGACCATTAAGGCACAAGGACTGGGCTGTCAAGCTGAGACATCTGGACATTTTACCTTGGCCACCAAGAGGGAAATTAAAGTAGGCCTTCCTGGATTCGGCACCAATTAAGAGGGCTTCCTTGATGCCCTCCTTTCAGGACTAAATCAGAGTGTTGCTATGTTTAAGTCTATTTTAGAAAGCAATGATCTTTTCATTATAACCAGTTTTAATAGTGGGTTATATATTTTAATGGCATTTCTTCCCGGATATACAGGCCATTTATACAGAGAAAATGACATTAACTTTCCTTTACATGAGATTTCAAATTGTGGCTGAGATGGTCACATCTAAAAATCTTTTCTAGTAAAGCAGTTGGAACTTCCTGTACTAAGAACTGCATAAGAGATAAATCCTGGGAGAGTCCCATCCTTATGCTTGCTGTGAAGACTTCAACTCTGGTTAGTTGGTGTCTACTGGGGGCCTCCTATGCCTGAGAAAGCTTGTATGGTGGAGCTTTGGAAAAGTTACCTGCCGCTGTGGAGCCTCGACCTTAGACAATGGTCAAACGTAGCTCCTGTTTGTGGATTTAAAAAAAAAAAATATTCAATTACCTCATTGTGGGGAATAGAGAACATTTCTAATGTTTGGGTTTAGCTCATATTATTTTAGATTATGAAGTATATGAATTAGAGACAGTCTTGCGCTGGTCAATGAGAAATTCAACAAAACTTTCATTCCTAAATTGGGTGGGATTTTGGCTTTATAGTCAATACAAATCTGTCACATAAATGATGAAAAAGATACTATGTTAGATATATCTAAAAAACAAGCCAATAAAATATATTCTTAACTTCTGATACAGTGTTGTCAGTGTTGATACTCTCTAAAGAGTGAGGCCAAGTGGCATCTTAGGGATGTTTGACCTGGGTGGTTTGCATCCTTTCTAGGTGACACTTTGGGGCCTCACCTCATTTTCTCTTTTTATTTCCAGGCATAGGCACCAGTGTCCAGTCAAAGATATGAGCTCTGGGCTATCTTGAAACACATCATTTCTGGGAGATAAACGTTATCCTGGAAGAAGAGGCAGGGAAATATGGGAAGAGGTAATAGGGAGTCTGTCATTCATAGTATACATCAAATCAATTATTCCTGGCCTTAAAAAGAGTACAGGTTTTTCCTGTGTGTTGAGGGGTGGGTGAGGTATACAGTACTTTTGATCAAGCTGCCTGTTCTCCCCTAATCCCTGTAACTAGCTCTGGAATCACTCTGCAGCTGAATCCCTGCCACCTCCAGCCCAGTGCAGTGCCTGCGTATCTCTCAGTCAAGCGGATGATAGAGCAATAAGACCTGCCACCAGCAGATCAGTCCAGAAGCTGCCCATTGTCCTTGGGTTTCTGCCTGCTTGCCTATGAAGAGCTCTGGCCTGGGTCCCAGCTAGTCTTCGCCTCAATACCACAGTGCAAAGCTCATCCTTCCCATGAGGCTCCTGCCATGTTTACTGAGATTTCTATAATTTCTCTGTGAAAACTTAAAATATTTCTATGCGTTCTACCTCCTTTGACTAAAACATTGGCAACTTAGGTCTAAAAATAATAGTCATTTCTGGTTTATTAAGTGTCCTTTTTTATCCAATAATATTTTTGAATAAAAATTGGAATATATAATGTCAAAAACGGTTTTCTTAGTTGTGAATACATGCACTTAAAAAGTGTTAGATTATCTGAATTTTTTTAAATTATATTTTCATGGTATCTTTTTTTTTAAATTAATGAAACCATTATAGAAAATACATCTATTTTCATGCTCCCAAAAGATAGAAACATCATATTTTAACTATTCCAATTCTGTGACCACAACATGAGCCATAGGAAAAATATTGATTTGCCTACTTCAGGACCTGGAACAAATGAAAAACATTAAATCTAAATCAAGCAAAATCAGTGGTGTTTGAACTGTCCCATCATTCTCTGTATAGACGGGTGCTTTCCCATTTTAAGAAAACGTAGTGTGTGAAATCTATCTTCGTTCTATGAAATCACTTGGCAAATTTTATGATAGAATTACAGCCTAGTTGATGAGGTAAAGAGATGAGTATGTGTCTTTATGTATCCACAATATCTGATGTAGTCATTTACCTTAATATTTCATTAAAAAATTAAGTCAGTGAGTATCTATGGAACACCTAGTAGCAGTGCTTGGCTTTGTATAAGAACTCTGAATCGTATTTTGTTGTTAACGCTTCATTTCTAAATCTTTAATTTTATAAATATCAACAAAATTCCCATTACCATGTAACTTCACTCCTTTATTATTAATCCACCTATTAGTTTTATCAGGTTAATTTACTGCTAGCATAAGAAAACTTGAATAAAGGTGATCATGGCTTAGAGATTTTCCTGCATTGACAGGAGGTTGAGCGCTAAGGACTTGAGACCTGGGCTCATTCGGAGTAGCTTCTGTTTTGTAATGAAAACAAAAGTATCTTATCTTACTAAAACTCATACCTATAGCTGGAGAGAGAAACCAGTAATAACCAGGATGTGTCTGACCGTAGGATTCTCGTACTTCGGCTTTACTGCACATGTTCAACTGTATTTTTCATTATTTAACAAGACACATTCTAGTCATTTTCAATTTTTTTCCATTTATTTTATAAATGCATTCAGTTGTACAAATGTCTCTAAGTCTTATGCAACAACCTAGAAACTGCTGGGCTTTTTTCCATCCCACAATTGGAAGAGAGGGATTTGCCATACGTTTGAGCTTAAGTGGTGTGTTCCTAACATCACAGCGCAAGTCTGGATGGACTTCCTGGCCACAGACATTCAATGTTTATTCATCCCTTCCTGGTGTTCAGTAGGAAATTTGATTTCTCACAATTCTTCACAACAACATAATTAAACAGTTTAATATAAACCAACTACATTTTAAATCTTATGGTGATTTTCAATGTGTTATGTGCAGGATTGGTTTCAAGATAATCAGTAGTTCTTTTCTCAAGTTCATCACACATCTTCCTGGCCAGTTGTCCTCCTCTGGTACTTTAGGATTATCTTAGAAAGTAATAGTTAGTTTTCTGAAAAGAAATATGTTTTCATATGTAAATAACCAACTAAAAACATTTATCAAATGAATTGGACTCAAAGGTCTATGTAAGAGACACTAGACCGAAGTGTTATATATAACTACAAAGAAGATGAGAACCAAGAAAAAAGAGGGGATCCCAGACTATCCCAACCCTGAGTGTGGGAAAAAAGCCACTGGATTTTCTTACAAATTTTTACAGTTCTCTTCCTAGACTTAATGCTTCTCGAGCTTCATGCTGTGCTTGTATATTAAAGAGTCGAGCTAATAATGTGGTCATTAAAGGAGGATGGAGAATATGAATTTGTTAAGTTTTTCATAAATGTTAAACTTTATTATGCAAATAGCATCCATAATGCCACAGTATATAGTACAAAAGAAGATCACACAAAATTACTTTAAATATTGTACATGCATTTTTTTCTTGACATTCTTGAGAATTTCTAAAGCCCGATATCCTTTCTATTTTCTTATAAATTCAATTTCAGCCAGTAAATATTCAATAAAGTTATAAAATAAACAATTTTAATAAGAATTAAAAACCAAAAAAAAAAATAAGCAAAAGAAATACCAGTTTCAATTAGAAGTCTGCATAGACAACTCAGAATTGAACAAAGATGCTCAGGAGTTTGAGAAGAAGTGTGGTCATTTAGTTATGCCCCAGAATCACAGTACCTCCCCTCTCTTCCCCTCCCTGACCCTTCTCTTCTCCTCAAGCTCTCCTTGCTCTAATCCTTCTTACACCCTGGAAATAGAAAATCACTTTGCATCTCCTGGTAACATCTCCCACACGGTACCATAAATATGTTTTATATTTACATGAGGAGACCTCTAAGCATTTTGGTTTATGCAGAAGAAAATTTGTCAGTTCCAACATCTCTAGCCATTTCTGCAAGTGCAGGGTGCATCTAACCAACAGGTTTTGGTGTCAAATCTCCAGATAATAATTTTAAAATTTCCTTTGCTTGTCCTAGTGCTATTGCTTCTCTCTCGGGCTCTCCGGAAAAGGTGGAGGTTGCACAATTGTTGGCATTGAAGATGTAGTCCACCTCTAATACCAGAGAGAGGTTTCACAAGAGCACTGGACCCTGATGTGCTGTCAAGTGATTTGGACAAGTCAGGTTCTAGCTCAGGTTGTCAATGTGCTCATCAATAAATGGTAGTTTAAACTCAATGGCATCAATAGCAACTCACAGCCTACATACTTTGAATTCACTCTCACTTGTTATTATCATATTTGAGCTCTCTCATTTATATTTATTTCCAAATGTATATTAGAATCAAATATCCATATTTTATTACCTTGGCACTAAAATGTAATAGAGTGGAAGTATCAGTTTATATGAGCAAAGTAATCATCACCACAGGTTGCCACATATTTTGGTGGCAATCTGAGCCCTGCATCATAGGATGTAAGGCGTGGAAGAGTAGTAAATAGCACACCATGGAAGTTGAAACAAAATGTATTCATGTTTCCTCTGTTTAAGTCACTGTTTTAAATTTAAAAAATTAAAATTAATAAAAATTTAAAAATTAAGACTGAACCTAAAAGAACTTGAATTCTCATTTTATTTCCAAGTTACATCTCACATTGATATTGTCTCTCTGGTGAAGTTTCTTTCTGTGCAGCAGTGGCATGGTCATAATTTCAAAAGAACTTTAGGACAGTGATAGGAAAATGCTTTGAAGTCCTGGAGCATGGAGAACCCTGCCTCACGCCATCTGTTGACAAAACAGAACTCTGCAGTCTGGAAGGCTCGAGCATCCACCTAAGGAGTGTTGGTGCTGGAAGCTGATTTGGTGAGAAGAAAACAACAAGTAAAGCCATAGGGTGTCTTCATAAAGAAGCAAACAAAAGAAAGATCAAGAACGGCAAACCCAGAGCAGAGAGTCTTCTTTATTTGCACACATCTGCTTACTGAACACATTCCAATTTAATTATATAGCCAAATTGCCATCCCTAACAGAACCATTGTCATGGTTTTCAGATTCTTCCAAGTGTCAATTTCAGTGTAACTCCCTGTATATTTCAAAACAATGCCTGGAAATTTTCCTTTCTTTGCAATTATGTGACATCTGAGGGTGTGGGAATGTTTTTTTCTCATCCAATCAAATTTTTCATGTTAGCTTCCTAAAAAGGCACCTGTTGTATACATATCTGCCCAAATCATCTGCATCTGGGTTTTAAATAAAAATTTACAAAATATTACGGGATTTTTATAAAAATATTAGAAACACAGAATGTACACTTTCTTTTCACTAAATGTAATATGCAATTTCTGCTTTTATAATAATTGACAAAAAATTAAAACAAAAAATCCTAATTCAGAAAATATGGTTGCCTTCAATTTCTACAAATGTTATAACAAGTTATTTTTTTACAATTATATTAATGTTAGGATTCTTCATCATAAAAAATATATATGCTAGAAGAGTGGAGTTCATTTAGTGACAGTTTACCTCAACAAGATTGCTATGTAATATGACCTGAGTTTGTTTATGACAATTAGTGAAGTCTAATGTATATAAAGTATATGCCTAAAATATGACCAGGTTTATAAAAATTAGAAACTATTGCTGTCAAAGATAGTTATTTTTCTTTGATAGATTGATTTGTAGAATACAAGATAAAAACAAAACAAAACAAAACTGATGAGAGTACACAATCTGTTTGCTGGACTAATTCAATAAGTGAGTCACTCATTTATTTTTTTCACCAATTATTGTTCATTAAATGGATTCATTATGCTGGAATGTGCAAGATGATTTTACATACATTAGTATATTAAATTTACAAAAAATAATTTAGCAATAATTCTTCTATAGGTAGAGATCTCACTCAATAGTCTGTTTTTAAAATCTTAATCTTTTGGTTTGATCATGTCAGCAACATCCTGAGTTCCATTTTCCATTTTCGAGTCTCACAAATAAAATTTAAAAGGCAGACAATCAAGTTGCAGAAACACTGTAGTAGAAGACTATATTTTACTGAGATTGTAAACTTTTGAACCTTCATCAGCATGAATGGATCCAGATTTTGTGTGACCTGAAGTTTGTATAGATTCTGGTGCTTCTAACCTTCATCACTTCTGAGCAAACCCATGGCTGTGCTCTTCTGCCTACTTGGAACTATACTTTTCCTAAATAAAACAAACTGAAGTGATAAACATATTTTGAGTCTGCTGAAGACAGAATAAGTCTGAACAAGGTCTGAATAAGACTCAGTTATTACAAAGACTACATGGTACCCTGAGGTGTTGGGGAAAACAGCCAACAAATCCAGGCAGAAACCCATTCATTTGGCAAATAATTGGTTTCTCCAGTGGAGACAGCTGCTCTCCTGCCCTTCTGGCTGAAATGTACTGGAAAAAATTCTTACAGACGAAAAGGAGGACAAAAATATTGGTGATACAGGGAAAATACAACAAGATAAGGTTCTAACGCCAAGAGAAAAACATTTGGTAACAACCTGTTATAGAAAAATGGGTCCAGATCTTTTTAGGGAAATGCCAGTTGTCTTCCTTCAAATGTATTTTCGACTCTCCAAGCGAGTTTTAAAAACTATTTAGTATGAACTATGTTTCAATAATGCCGTATAAAAGGACAAGCTTTTCCTACATTGATTCAATCATGGATAATTGTTCAAAACGTAGAAAGTTCTTTGGAACAGTAAAAGCATTCTTATTGATCGAAATGGCAGTTCCTTTGTCAGCATTTACATAAGAACCATCATCCATAGAATTTCTGAGAAGAATTTATTGTAGAACCAACTAGTAATTTGAATGAATGAGTGAACACACACCTAAGTTCTATAATATTCATTTCACAGTCTCATGTGTATGTGGAGATTCTGAAAACAGTGGAAAAATTATTTATCTAGAATGAAAAATAATGCCAGAAAAATAATTTTTATGAATCTTATTTAAAAAATTACATTTGACCACTTTTAAGGGCAGAGGAGCTCTTTACAAAGGAGGCCAGCGAAATGTCCCCAGAATGCGTACAGTCTGGACAGAGAAACATAGATCAAACAAAAACAGTGAACAGAAATACCAGGACTCAGTTTGATTTTCAAAGGTGCTGAAGCAAGGATTGCATGTAAAAAATGTCTACATGACATACATCACAAGCAAACAAAGTCCTATCAGTGGGAAATGTCAAGGAATCTTCTGTGATCAATTTGTCCTAAGAAAAGAGATAGTTGAAATAGACTTGGTAATGAATAGAGATCTTACAAATTATCCCAATTCTTCTCCTTCTGGGCTTCATATATGATAGTATTTTTGTGAACAGCTTTATTAATAAGGTTGGAGTGAAATTAATATCTAGCCATTTCTTGAGTATTTACATTCACCAGCCTAGGCTGGCCATTATGAAGGTATATGCTGAGATCCAGGCTCTAATTGTCAACTCCAGGAATGTCATGGGAGCAAATAATGCAAGCTTGCTTAATTATAAACCAAAGCAAGGCTTTGAACTGAGGTTAAAACCTGTAAAACCCATCACACTGCAATTGGCTCAATAGGTGAATCTCCCTCAATAATAACTCAGCACTGTCAAGCCTGCCTGTCAGAAGTTGTCCAGACTCTGAAAGCTACAGTATACAGCATATTGCAGGAGAAATAAAAAGCAACATTAGAAAATCATGTGTGAGTACAGGTTAACAGAGCCTTCCATCAACCGTTACGAAAGTATAATCAAAATATTTTAGCTCATCCTATAATTTTTCTTATAAAAACAAAATCTGAGCAATCTAATTTTAATAATTTTATCACAATTTTTGTTCATTAAACAAAATGTCTCTTTAACTAAATGATCCCAATTGCTTGATTTTTCAAATTGCTTAACATAATATTTTGTCTTCTGCTAAATTAATTCTATTCTTGCAGCAGTTATACAGATTTTGGATCAACCTTTATATTAATGTTGAAAATGTCTTCTTGGAAGAAAATATCCTTTGACTCTGCCTAAAATTGTGAGTTCTTATCATTTATTGTTTTCTTAAATTATTGACTCCCTATCTGCATTCATGAAAAGTACTTAACAATCTGAAATAACTACAGTAAAGGAGATTGCATACACTGCCACGTAAATGGTGTTCACAGTAAGTAAACTTGTTGAAATATATTTTAATTTTTGTGACTATGCAAAAACAACGTGAGTAAGCCATTCATTTTTCCCATGAGAGATTTTTTTCCCATAATGAATATTTTGGAAACTTATCTTTAATGATAAATACTAATAATGAATTCTGTGAATTTTCTCATGACATAAAATAATAAAGTATACTTGCATAATAAAAACCTTCTAATTGTTTTATTTTAAAATCTAGAAAATGTAAAGCAAGCCAGTCCAAACACAAGCAGAAATGAAGCTCAAAGAAGCTGGAGACACAGAAGCAGCCCTGGTAAAACAGGACCTAAACACAACACACTTCTCAACATTTCAATTTCATTGGCCAGTAAATTCTCTTTTCCTGAGTTGAGACTTTGTTGCTACTGAAATCATGCTAAGCCACTAACTCTTTAAAGCTCTTAATCAAACTCTGTAAACTTTGAATAATTTATTGATTAAATGGCATCTAATCCATATCTCTACCAGTTATGTATATACAAGCAATGACCCTTTAACCATCAGAAATCCTATGCATTACATAGAGGTGTAATATGTCAGTCACTTTGACATTTTTGCTTAAGTGACTATTTTAAATGTTATTAGATTTAATGATAAGACAGTGAAATATAAGAGTAAGCTTTTTGTTTATTAGTCACTTTAATACTTGATCGCAAGCCAATAAAACATTAAGAGCATTAAGCAATGATTACTGTAGAAATGCTAATACCAATGATGGTTTCAGTGAACATATTTCATATGTATAATGTGTGTGTGTGTGTGTGTGTGTATTTACCTATGACATAAGATTTGAGCCTCTCTAGGTGTGGTGGCTCATGCAGGTAATCCCCGTGGGTCAGGAGGCTGAGGCAGGAGGATTCCAAGTTCAAAACCAGCCTCAGCACCTTAGTGAGACCCTAAGCAACTTGGTGAGACCTTCTCTCAAAATTAAAAAAATATATATATAAAAGGGAATTGGTGAGGTTGCTCAGTAGTTAGGTACAGTGGAGTTCCATTCCTGGTACCAAAAAAAAAAAAAAAAAAAATTGNNNTCCACTGCAGAAGCCAACTCCAAAAAAAAAAAAAAAAAAAAAAATTGAGCCTGTCCTTATACAGCATGTTATGTGGGCAAATTAGTACTATTTTTTTTTCTCCAGAGTACATTGAGAAATTAAAGTAAAACTACTAACAGTAATTTTTTTTTATGAGCAAGTATGTTAAGATCATAGTCATTTGTATAATAGTATATATTACATAGAACAAAAAACATCCAACATTAGGCCTTAGTCTAACCAAATTTATAAGAGATATTATCATTTGGAAAACTTCCTTGTATCAAGGACATGAAGGATAGATAGAAGGGAAGCCAGAGATGCTAGCAGATTGGAGCTGAAGAGGGCTTTGCAAGCTTATCATGAGATGAGCATCATCCTAAGGGCGATGTTGGGGTGCTCAAAGGGCTAGAGAACGAGAATGACCACATATTGTCCAATCCACTGTGGGCACAAGCAGGAAAATGAAACAAGGGTTACAACATTGTTATTGGACAAAGCTATAAAGAAAAACAAAACCTTATTTAAATTCAATATTTAAAATCCATTCAAAATGTAATAACCACCATTTCCTCAGCATGTGCTATACATCAGACACAGTAGGACTGTGAAGTAAACACCAGCAGACCTCTCCTGTCAAAATGTGCATTACATTTCGACTAAAGGCTAAGATTTGTCTCAATTGTTCCAATAGGTATCTGGGCATATAAGTGCATATATGTTTGTGGGACCATCTTTCATTCCTTAAAATTATCCTGAAAAATTGTCTAATATCTTTTGATGTTATAAGCAATGATTTATGCTACATGACATACAAAGAGGAGAGTTTCAGCAACATTAAACATAATTGTATTTTACTTTTGTAAAGCTTTCAAAAAGGTGATGTGGCATGTTTATAAATGTGTGACCCTGTTGCATTAGGCACATGCAATAGAAGACTATTGCAGACATGATGCATTATATGTGTTCTAAAATTTGTCTTTTCCATTACAACAGTAATGAGTTGTGTATACAGAACAAAATAAGAGTAAAAAAAAATTAATAAAGAAAGATACCCATATTGATATCCTACCTGATAATCACAACTGCAATGCAAAACTGGTCTGATAAAATCACACAGGAAGAGTTGCTAACACAAAAAGTATCAGTGATGAAAGAGATGAGGAGACACAAACTCTTGGTACATGTGAGGACAGTTTCAAGTGTCCTTTCCTTTGGAAGTCACAGTCCCGTTGAATAGGTGGCATATATATTCAACATTCCAGGCCTGTGCCCTTACTGCTGTTGCTTTTCAGCAAATTTGATCAGCTGTGCAGGATGATTTCTTCCCCAGGAGGGAAGTGCATGGTTTATGGCCAGGAAAGCCCCGTGACTATTACGACTTTCTAAACAAAGATTTAAATACAACTTGAATTCTATAGATGCATGTGGTTTTCAAACTGAACAGATGCAAACAGGAAGTTGACTCAATCAAGCCTTGGTCAATTCTCTAGGGGACTAAAGAATCCCAAGATTCATATTTTTTTAGATATCTTGATAACTTGAGCGCAAGCCTTATAAAATGGATTTCCCTGTCTCCTTTACTTTTCCTGGGGCAGTTCAGTTTTCCAAGGATTAGCAACTGCTGGCCAGAATGTTCCTTTTGGCATAACTCTTCAGCACCCAGGTCTCAGTAGACGCAAAAGACATTGAATTCAGCCAACATACTTCACTATTTGCTGAGGAGGTTGAAGACTGAGGTCATTGTAAATCTGGCCATTGAAAGGATGTGCAAAACCTTTGAACTGCAGAAGTAAGTTGTGCAATATGAACCACAGAAGCTAACTTGGGAACTCAAAAGCTGAGTATGACAGTTCTAATTCAGCACAGCTTTTGCTGATGTCAAAGTGTACCCCCTGAGACAGATGACATGACTCAGAAGTTCAAACTCAGGTCACGAGAACATTAATTTCCCTGTGATTTTTAGAGGTTTGCAGGGCCAGGAAGTGGTCATGATGGATCAGAACAGAAAGCGTGTGGCTGTATCTCCTAGATTAAAGCCATACCGCGGATGTTACATCCTCTGAGATTGTGTCCTAGTATTTCTAAAGCCGAGGTGTTTAACCAAATAGATGAATGCTTGAATCTTGTCTGATAGCATTTTACTGAATTACTTCCAGATGTAACAAATTGGATAATAGGAAGAGCTCACTAAGAAAGTTGAACTTGTTTCAGAGTATGCTGAGTTTAGATCATTTGTGAGTGGCTGATCATTTAATAGGACTCAGCTCTAAGCACAGAGATGAAAAATAAACCACCACTTACTTAAAACATTAGGGCTGTCATTGTTAGTGTAGATAGTTTCTTCATTTGTGTGTCCTCATGTATACATGAACACACAGAAGTCATGATACCCAGTTCAGTATCTCTCCTCTCCTCTAGGACCTGGTTTTATCCCCTAATTCCTTTCCTCCTCTTTCTCCAAGTATACTCATGAATATTTATTGATCATCTCAGCACCATTTTAAGTGCTGAGGATATAGCCATAAAGAAAAAAATACATAAGGTCTATGACACCATGCTAACATTGTATGGAGACACAGACTAGGGACAAAGCAGCTAAGTCAACACATAAATAAAACATACCAGGTTAGTATTGACAGCTGCTCAAGTAATAAAAGAGCAATCTGCCAAAAAGTGACTTTGAAATGGGGAGACAGTTAATAATGATTTGTAATGAAGAGGTAACAGGACATTATTTTTATTCTGTTCTTTTTCATTTTATATTGTATTTTTGGTTGGTTTTCACCACCCTTGGGACAGTGTTTCTTATATCTTATACATTAGGAATTATTACCAAAGGATATAGATAATCAGTGCACTAAATTCAAGTTTAGATTCCTTTTTCTCTCTTGAAATCTCCTGAGCAGAAATGGAAGTCAAAAGAATAAGCTTTACAACATATATTATGTTCACTTGTTGAAAGAAAATACTATTAAGTGTTTTGGATTTTATTATTTTTACTACACAGACTAAGTAAAAGAGTAAATGATGAAAAAACAAATTGAGACAATCAGAGATATTACAAACTGTACTAAGACAGAGAAAATGGCTCTGAAATGAGCTCAGCATTTGGGAAGAGAGTCGTGTGGATGTTTTACTATCTGAAGCTGTACATCAGTATCTGCTGGAGGGTGTGGATGTTCTGCTCAACAGGAAATTAGCACAGACATCCAAAAACATGTGATCGCAGCACAAAAATGCAGAAACATAAAAGAGCATTTAAGTTTATACCAAAACAGTCTCTGTATTTTAAACAGGCATAAACAAAAACCCAACCATTTTCTTTGTTTGTTCATTATACTTAATATGCAATTCCATTTGTGTTGGGGGTGCAGACTCATCAGCTACCTGCATAGGACACTGACAAATCTCCTGCCGGAATATGGTGTGAACCAGCCCAAGTCTCCAGTTAAGCTTCCTCCTTTCGTCTGAATGGCAGCTACAAGGACACCTGCCCATGTCATGACCGCACCCATCATATAGACCACTTGTGTCAGGTGGCCTGTGTCCAATCCTGATTTTAGTTCCTAGTTACTTGTATGACTTTGAGTTACTTTTAAATCTATCAGTTTTCTGATCCACACAACCTACTATCATTACAGAGGTTGAGGCAGGGTGTTGTGATGGTAAAACAGGTGCACATAACAGCTCTGGCCCTGTGTTTGACACAGAAAAGCTTTTCCTGCAGGTAGATGACTATCATCACCATCATCCCCACCACCACCATCATCATTTATTTGGCTTCCATAGGATTTATCCCATTTTATTTCTCAATGAAGTCCTAAGAACAAACTGAAATTGAGGGTCCCTCTAAAATTGAGGGAAAAAAAATTCCTCATGGTGAGAGAGTAATGACTGACAGTGCTGCAGCTCCCTGGTCTGATGGGCCCCAAGAAAGCTGGAAATGGAGATTGTCCTTGTCACAGGCCACCTCAACCTGTGTATGTGTATTCCCTGCCTTTTGTCTCACTTTGCCTCTTTACTGCCTCTTCTCTTTTAAAGCCTGTCCTCGCCCTCAGAGACTGCAAAGTTGGAATTTTTGAAACAAAAAGTTTCTTCTATCTTCCTTCAAAGCTACCTTTGAATAAAATCTATTTTCCTACCAATTTGACTGCGAGAATGTGCGGAGCAGCAAGCTGTGTGGTCTAGCCTCGTCCCCTGGGGCTGGTATTAGTGCTGCCTGGTAACACTCAGAACTCAGTTGGAGAAAAGTGTATCATTATCAGGCACTGATAGTTGGAGAATAGACCAGGGAAGTTGAAAAAAGAAAACAGGGAATAAAATGGAGGGCTCAGAAACAGAATGAGAAGATTTATAAGGGTAGGGAACACAGGCATTGTTTGATCAGAGATTTCAACCCTGGCAGTGTGGAGTGGTACCTTAGTGTATAGCACAGATGCTCATAATATGGGTAGAGAATATCACAGACAAATTTTCAGCCATGGTATGGAAGGACAGAAGAGAGTGGACTAGTACCTTGCTGTGGGTGGCTTCACAGCCCATAGGAAGTGTACTGGCACCAAAAGGGCCCGGGAGATTCTTGTAGATTCACCAAGACAGAAGCATGACTCTTCTGATTTCTTATCCTGGGAGGGAGTCAGACCTCTGGTTTAATGGATAAAGTCAGTGGGTTAAGAGAAGAAAAGCCAAGGATTTCAGAAGGTTGCCTGCCTTCCTATCTTGACACTTTCTCAGTGGGAGAGCTCCAAAATTCCCCCTACCACCCACAGGGACATGGTGGCAAACCCCCGTAATCCCATAGACTCTGGAGATTGAGGAAGGAGGATCGAAAGTTCAAAGCCAGCCTCAGCAACTAATCAAGTCCCTATGCAAGGTAGAGAGACCCTGTCTCAAAACACAAACTTAAAATAAGCATCCCTGGGACCAAAAAAAAAAAAAGTGCCCTGCACCTAGCCCACCTAGCAAGATGAGCCCCTGGGTGGATGCAGCCAACTCTCCTAGGCCTACTCAATTCTGTGGTTCCTTTTAAATAATCCAAACATCTAAACATAATACTATAAACAGAAGTCAAGACTTACTTTGAAAAAATAAGTACAACTGATTCCAAATTTTAAAAGTCTGTCAGAGATAACTTCAACACAAAATATTCAAGAAAGCTTCATATTTTTGTTAAATAATCATCTAATCCATCTATTATAACCTAATCCATTTCTTGTATTCAAACTCTTTGATTGCCCTCTTCTATAATAAAAAAGTGATATTTTTATAGTGATAATAGAAATATAGTCCTTGAAGCATAGCTACTTATAAAACAAAACTTATTTTGATGATTTAGGAATACCTTTTTCCCAATTTACAACTTGTTGTATGATGTCTATATATTTTGAAAACAATTTTCAAATAGGAGAAAATATGAAATGTGTGATGTAAAGATTAAAATAATTTTCTTCACGTTTACTTTAGCTCTACATTTCAAACTTTGAGTTTCCTTCAACTGTCCTCATGGTTCTGATGTTGAGTGCCATGGGACAGGATGGGATCTCTTTCACCTTATATCAGGATTCCAGGGGAAGCAGCAGTTATTTTCCTCCTTATGAATGCCTAGCAGGAATCTAACTACGCATGGAATTGATCCATGTCTCTACATTGTAATAAACCTAAATGAAAGTGTTCCCTAACGCAATTCCCCATTAGATAGATCCAAAATCAAACTTAAGTACATGCTGATATTTCACAATCTAAATCTAAGTGTGATAGAGAGTAATTAACAACATTGTTTCTCCAACTTTTGATAAAATATGACCCCATAGGCTTAGGCTGCATGGCACCTCTCTTAAATGCGAGGAGAATACATCAGGCATGCTTGATGTGGTTCTCTCTCTCTTCTCAATAATGCACCTGTTCATAAATAACAAGAGCTTGCCTTTTCCTTTCAACACACTAGTACTGCCCCCTCATCTCTGCCAACCCTCCACACCCATGTCCACACACACGGGAAGGTGGACCTCACCTACCATGCCCATCTCTAGTTGTATAGGCTGTAATCGTTTTAGATTAAAATAATTTTCTTCAAGTTTACTTTGGCTCTACATTTCAAACTTTGTTTCTCCTTCAACTATTCCACCTTGAAGTGAGTCTCACGTTCACTTACATATCTAGCATGTGTAACAGATAGGTTGATATCAGGGCCTCCAATCAGCTTTCCCTGTTGGGAAACAGAATAGTATTTAAATAGTTTTCCTTATTGATTAATTTATCACGAGGTATAAGAGAGAGACTAGGCAACCCTTCAGCTTCTTTATCTGCAGTCATAATTTTCCCATATAATTTAATATAGTACAAAAATCACTTGAAGACATTTGCTGTTTATTAAGTGCTACTTTTAGTTAGTAGTTGTTTCTTGGAGTTTGAAAGGGCACTTCTGTAAGATTTTCAGGTTTCTTAGTTGGTTTTTTTGTTGTTGTTGTTGTTAGGGCCTTCATGTATTGATAGTCCTTCCTCTTGAATGCATAAGGGATTTCCTTTGATTGCTTCAAAATAATCTTCTGGAAAAAATGAAGTATAAACCAACATGATGACTATAACATTATTTGAAATGAACATTATTCACCCTTTGTCTGATCAATTATGAGTTACTTATATTAAAAAATATGTTTCATAACAGATCAAACAATATTTTAGGAGCAGAATAATTCTATACATTGAGAAACAGAGCCATTGCTTTTCTAATTTGTCTGAGAGGATTGTCTTGCTGAGTCCTGTGGAGATAGGTTGATAAAAGTAAAAATGGAAATGTTTTAAAATAAGATCCCTGTAAACTTTTCAAGACTAGTTTTCATGTTTTAGAAACTGTTTGAAAAATAATAGGAAAGACAAGATAGTTCTCCTATCTTGGATAGACTATAACAAGATTTTAAACCCAGGGAAAGGCAAACGAGAGACAGTGATATTCAAAGGCAGGTGGCAGCGTGCCCATCACATGGACCAGTGGTGACAACAACTGTGGTGGACAGCTGGAGGCTGGTGGCAGTGATCAGTACTCCCCATTTGGAAGCAAGAGGCTAAGCTATGAGGGAGAGGAGAAGCAAGTAAATAAACCCTGGTCAGTGGACAAGAATTCTCATGCTCCTCAAACACTCACTGGGTTTTTCAGAAACCAAAGGGTGTGAGCACTGGTGAAGTGGAGTATGACATGGGGAGACTAGTCAGCAAAACGCAGACTAGCAGGTTCATGGGATAGTAGAGAGCCCTCGGATTCACGAGAATTGGTTCTTCCTACTTTAAAAGAGACCCTTCAAAATATCTTTTCTGCCTAAAGCCAGAGCCCAAATCTCCTATTCCATCTTTCTCATGAAGAAAACTCAGTCTGGGTGCTAAGAGGTTTAGACGCTTTGCCTATGTTCAGTCTTAAAACAAACTACCGTTGACTGGGTCTTTTAAACAACCAATGTTTATTTCTTTATCTCTGGAGATTGGCAAGTCCAAGATCAAGGTGGCAGCAGAGCTAGTGTCTCTGAGAACTCTTTTTGTGGCTTGCTGATGGCTGCCTTCTCGTTGTACTCTCACATGATGGGTGGGAGAGGCTGTCTGGTTCCCTCTTATAAGAACACCGATTCCATTCATGAGAGAAATCATGTAAGGCCTAATATGATCCTAATATGATCATGTCATGGTTGAGAATTTCCATATGTGAATATTGGGAGGACATAAACTTTTACTCCATGGCCTAAAGTCTATTAATCTTTGAAGAATTGGACAGAAAAAGCACAGGATAATGATGAATTATTCACTGAAGAGGATCTGAGACCCCACCACAGGCAGAAGGTCAAGGCCTGACCTCTGCAATGCACCCTAAGCTCTATGTATCTCTGAAATTAAGCACTTACCCAGAACACAATGAAAATTTAAGGAATAAATGTTGACTGCATGAATAAATATAAGTAATAAAGTTGTTTCTAAATGTATCCTTCAATTTCTTCTTATTCATAATATATACATAGAATACTTAATTTAAACTATGGATGAATGTTGAAATTGGAATATAATTATGTGTTATTTTAGTTAACTGAAGAGACCCTGTTGAATGACTCACAAACTCAAGAATGAGATACTCCAAAATAGGTTCTAACTTTGGAAAAATTGAGGACTAGATGCACATTTTCTTTGTATGCCTTCCCAACCCACAGAAAGAAAAACTATTTTTTTTCTGGCTTTATGAGACTATTATTTTCCATTTGATGTACCTCATGTTTGTCCTCTTTGACCTTCCTCAAAACTCTGATAAATTGTTTTATATCTTATGTAATGACAAAGATTTCAAGTGTCTGTGATCACAATGTAACAAGCATCAAATTTTGGCTTTGCCACTTATTCCCCGTTTTACTGAGTCATCTGACCACTTTGGAAGAGCTCATTTATTTATTTTTCCTTAGTTTATCTATAGATCTTAAATTCTTTGAGAAAAAATCATGGCGATTCAATAATCAACAAGTGACATGATCAGACATGATTGTTTCCCTTGAAATATGTCCTACATAGCATGGAGCACAAATAAAAGTCTGGTTAAATCTTCTCAATATCATTAGACCCAGGTTTCAACACATGCCTTCAGGTTCACTATGAAAATACAAATATAATAATATTGCTTTAGTCAGGTTTTTAATAGTCCAATAGTCTTGGTCACTCCTGTGACCAAGAGACCTGACACGAAGAATTAGAGAAGAAAGTGTTTATTTAGGCACTCATAGTTTCAGAGGTCACGGTCCATAGATGGTCAACCACATACCTCTGGGTCTGAGATGAGGCAGAACATCATGGTGGAAGAGTGTGGTGGAGGAAAGTGGCTCAGGTCCTGGTACCAGGAAGCAGAGAGACTTCTCCTTTTTACTAAGGACAAAATATATATCCTAAGGTCACATTCCCAATGACCTATCTCCTCTAGCCATACATCTCCTGCCGAGGGCAACCACATAGTTAATCTATTCAACTGGATTAATGCACTAATTAGATTAAAGTTGACAGAAGCCAATCATCTCATCTCTAAACTTTCTTGCATTGCCTGATACATGAGATTTTTGGGGAAACTCATATCTAAACCCTAACAAATATAATGTACAATTGTAATGTTCAAAATGGCAAATCAGTGGTCAAAATATCTTTCTACCAGTGGTCAATAATAATGACAGTGATTATAAGCCAGTGTTTTATAAAGTATTTCCATCAAGAGTTTCAAAATACTTTATTGGACAGTATGCTGACAATAAAATTAATTTGAAATGGCCATTATGTTCAAATGACATTAGCTCTCTGAGAGACACACACTTTTTCATTCCTCAGCACATTTACATATTCTCTAGTATTTTTCCTATGTGGAAAGACTTTCCCTTTCTACTGTTTCTCTAGAAAAGATATATGATTAATATAACAACTCTAGAAAATCCCTGTCCAAGGAATACTCTTAGGAATCTATGTTTCCTGAATACTGCAACAACTCCCACACGGAGTTTAGCTATTGTCTTTGCTTGTATTGATTCTCTGTTTTGGGTTATAAGTCATGAATTTGAAACCATAAATATGCTGTTGAAAATATTTTCTTAACATGCATATTATTCAAATCAGCATCATGGAATTATTTCATAGACCTAAGAAAGCCCCCCCCAATGCTTCATCCACTTGATTGCTAATATTTATAGTCCCTTATCAAAACTATCCATTGCAACATTAGTGAGGCTGAAAGTGTGACGATTTATTAAAAAAATAATGACTTGGCTAAAAATTACATTAATTGTACAATTATTTAGATCATACACTATATTAAAAATAAATCCTAAAATATATTTAATCTCTGAAGCAGAATAAAGAGAAACCTACAAAGGGGTAAAGTTTACAGACTGTGTTGATAAATTCAACAGGAACAATCTTGAATAAAAATAGCAACCTTTATCCACCACTTGATTTTGGCCAGATCCTGACATGCCTGCTCATATATTCAAACTACTTTTAAGATGATCTTTCATAAATATTTTCTAAAAATGACAGAAACAACAGTAGCTAGATGAGCTTGATAACACTTGGGCCATCTGTCTTATATCCTGTATGTGTGACTCTTCCCATACCCAGCTTATATTTTCATAATTGGCCCTCTAATCTAAATACCAAATGATCAGCTACAAATGCCAGTTTGACTAGGACAAAAATTACAAGCATATGTACAGTACCTCGGGTTATTATTGTCAAACCACTACAAAATATGTTTGTGACTCCCGCATATAAATACACCCTGGATTCATTACAGTGGATAATAATGCAGGCTTCTGTTCAGTCAGGATTACTCTGGACCCACTGTAAGTGCTAGTCAGCTGTATTAAGTTGTTCACACATAGATGATGCCACTGAAGGTGGTTTGGGGACAACAGCCAGAGAACTGGCAGATCCTACAGCACAGGAGAGCTGAATGCTGGGTGAAGAAGGGGAAATGCACTCAGTAGCTTTTCTCATTAGTGACAAGATACATCAAAAGGCTTTCCTGTTTTTTTTTTCCTTTCATATATACAGATGACTCATATGCATCAAATGTCTAATATGTAGACATTATTTATCTCAATATTGTGTTATAATAATTATTTGACTTTCATGATGATTGAGAAAAACAAACAAAAACTCAGAGCATCTAGATTTTGACTAGAGTTTCCTTGACTGGGGTTGGTCTTGATGGAAAGAGATGCCTGCCAAAAGATGATGATTTTCTTTTTCTTTTACCTTAGTCATCTACTATTGCCCATTTCAAAGAGACAGGGAATGTTAAGTTATGAACTCTGCTGATAAGACAGAGTACCTAGTGACCCGATCTATCCTTGTACCTATTTGTATGTCATGTTTACTTGTTGTTCCACAGATTGACATACTCTTACGATCAGCTCATGCTTACCTTTGCATCTGAGTCCAAGCAATGTCTCCTGAAGAAGTCTCTGCAATGTCCTCTTTCAGTTGTGCTGCAGTTCACCAGCCTCCAGCGATGCCACAGCCTTTATTCACTTTCTGACATTTACCATAACCTTTTAATTGAATTATTACTTCTTTAGTCTTTTCCCAATGTAAGGGCATTGATCCTTTTAAACTTGACCACAACTACATCCAAAGACTAAGCACCAAGTACAGAATTGGTCATTCACCATTGCTTAAGAAAAGAAAAAAAAAAGTTAAGATGGATAAATTCTTGGAAAAAAGAGAAACAATCAAATAAAAATTTTCAGTCCTAAGCAGTAGAATCAAATTTATTATGGGCATGATGATAATGCATTAAACCTACTTCAGTAAGTTTTAAGCAAATCATATATATCATTAGTTCTATGCATTTCAAACTATTTGGGAATTTCTACAAACCTGAATATTGCTACTGTGTTCAAAATTATTTCAGTGTCCTGAACTAGGCAGGAGAATTTTTAAAGATTCATTCTGATTTATCTTGAGCTTTGTCTCTGTCATTCAAGGACGTTTCCTATCTTGATTTTCCGACCTTAAATTAAAGGCAGAGGTATCAATCCCATCCTGGTATTTTCTTTCATCCTCAAGGTCTATATCAGTGTGGCTCTTGTTAACCCTTATTGCCAGAATCTCAGGAAACTATCCATTTTATAGATCTCCCTTTGGAGGGTACTGGAAATTGAACCTAGGGGAGCTTTCCCACCGACCTGCATCTCCATTCATTTTTGAGAGAGGTTAAGCTGGTGAGGCTGGTCTCAAACTTGCAATCCTCCTGCCTCAGCTTCCTGTGTTGCTGGAATTCCATGACTGCTCCCCCATATCCAGCTCATGACTCACCATTGATTACTCTTGGATCTGATTATTGGATGATTTATACTATATTCAATTAGTAATAATAAATGATACTTATTATGTTCTTTCCTATTCTTATGTCACATCTCACTAGGATCGTAGAAGTAATTTCAATTATTCCTGAGGCTTGCCTCATACTAAATAATAAATAATATAATGAAAAAATAGAATTTAAAGGACTTTAAGAATATGTATTGCTTTTAAGATGAGGAAAAGAAGGCCCAATGACATTTAATAAATTGTTCCAAGTCACAGAGATAACTGGCAGAAAATTCAGGGGTAAAGGTTAAGTATCTTGCTCTTTACATTAAAATATTATAGTGGTCATAAATTATTATGTTTAAGTAGTGCCTCTGCTTTGGAGTATTATTTATTCTATTAAGAAAGCATAGTACATGAGCAAGGCAAAATCTTCTAGTGTTTGGACATAGGTGTCTTCGTCTTGTTTTTTATGACTTTGCACATAATATCCAGATCTTTGCTCTGTCCTTGGCATCTACAGTTCTTTTATTAATCCTTGTTCTTCCATGAACATTAGAGTGGGGAATTTGTGGTACTTGTGCAGTCCATATAATTAACGTTAGTGCCATTTAGGATGAATTTTGTTTATATTTTTCAAATACTATAATTACAACAAGTGTTGCTTATGATTTATTTTGCAGATTGATGTAAACATCCTCTAATAGGTTAAGTCAGTCCAGTTAGACCTTGCAGAGCTGAAGCAGTATCAGGTGCAACAGGGCATGTCCTCTCAGTGCCCAGCACCATAGTTAAGAGAACAAGTTCAAGACTTATGAGAGATTGTGAGCAGCTCTATTCCTGATTTCTTCTACTCACCTATGACCATTCAAGGTAGTTAATTCTTCACAAGTGCACATGAAAAACAGGCATGTTCTAGGGGACCATTGCTTAATCTTTTGTAATAAAACATGTGACGGTCTTGTTATGTCACATAACATAATCTCTGACTAATAATTGTAATGTCCATAATAATACAAACTCTAAAGCATTTTTAGTATGACATCTTAGTATGCCATCTTTAGTATGGCATCTTGGAATTTGGACCTGCCTTTAGAAAAGCCAGACTTCAAAAAATGAGGTGTAGTCAGCATGCCCTTCTCCTTCTAGGCCTCTCTCTGCTCTTTTTCTCCATATCTTGATTGCCAAAATTTCTAAGTACTGGAGCAAGCACAAGGAAAAAGAGGAAGGTTTACTTTTCACAAGACGTGATAATTTACTGTGTTTCAGATGTTTCAGTTGGAAGTTTTCGGTTGAGGGCATGTTGGTGGATGGCTTCCCTTTTCTGGGAATCTCTGTACTTCTCATGAGGCAAAACCCTCTCTTTTCTGGTTGATTGACATAATAACTCCTATGAGACTTGAATAGCTTTTAGTTAATAACCATCATGTCTCTTCCTAGTGACCCTCAGGCAGCCATGCAGTATGTTTGGACAGAATCAGAGGAACAAAGTGGCTCCTCCTTCCATTTGACTCCAACCTGGCCCCTGGGAAGCTCTCATGAATCCCATCTCTCAACAAATTCTGGAAATGTGGTTACTTCCCAAAATACATTTCTGCCTCTTATTTTTACATACCACTTTATTCAAGTTTTTATACCTTGAGTTTCTCCACACACATTGAGTGGCAGGGTAATGCCTCTAACTCAACTGAAGGGACTCAACTGCACCTGCTGGCTCATGGCATCACACCTGCAACCCCAGCTCCCAGCATGAGGGTAGCTGTTCCACACCGCTTTCTCAAGGAGATGAAATGTGATCACCACACAGCTTTCTCAACTACATTCCTCCTTTATTATATTAAATCCATCTCCTTGAAGCATTGCTCTTTCCTCTTGGGACTAGGAGGAAGCACACCATTTGTAAACCTTGGTAATCCAGGGCTTTCTAAAATAATCCTTTATGAGCTTTTCTCCAAATCTCAACTTGTGACCATTTTGTGCCACCTATGTGATACCAATTATTATCTATACACTTATAGTACCACTTATAAAACTGGTTTTCTAGCACAATCTTTAAAAAGCTCAGAGGATCTAATACCTCCCATATTTCTCCCTATTCTTTCAGCCTTAACCCAGATTTCCACTTAATAGTCTTTTATATTAGCAGATTTTAAGAAAAAAATGTAGAATATAATACCTATTAATTCAATAAATAAATTGCCACATGAATGGATATTGAATACAGTGACATGTAGGAAGGAAAGAACACTTGGATATATACTTGTTTGGGAGGACAATAGTGAGATTTAGAGGAATCCAAATTTAGTAAGAAATTTGAGGGCATATAATGTTTGGGTATATATGTATTTAAAAGTAAAATATTTTGTGAATTATTTATTTTCACATAAAATGCAAGTTTATATTTTATTCATGAAGTTGAAACTAAATTCTCAAGTGATATGTTCCAAATTATTTTGCCAAATAACCACCTTGTAAAACCATTTTAAATTCCTTCATTTAAATTGTCATTAGTATTTCCTACAGGCAGTAGTAGGAGCTGAAGATAGCAATAAAAAGTTTAATGAAAACATAACAATCAAAGTATCATATTTGTGCTGTTACTACAACCATATTTTGTGTGTATTTATTTGATTAAGCTGTATTGATTTTGGAGCATGTAAGGTTAAGCCTCAATATCCAGAGGTTCTGGAACATTTGAGTTATTTTCCAATTAATATACATTATTATTATTATTATTATTACTACTACTACTATTATTATTACTATTATTGAAGAAGGAGAAGGAGGATGAAGGAGACAACATTTTATATTTGAAAATGATTAAAATATATTTCTTTTTGTACTAATAACTTAAGAAATATGCTAACTGAAGTTAGCCAATCCCAAAAAAACAAATGTCGAATGTCTTCTCTGATATAAGGGGCGTGACTCAAAATGGGGTTGGGAGGGAGAGCAAGGGAGAAAGATTACCTCTAGATTGGGAATAGGGGTGGGAGGGAAAGGGAGGGAGAAGGGGAATAGCATGGAGGGTGAAAGGAGACCCTCATCATTATACAAAATACGTGTATGAAGATGTGAATTTGGTGTCAACATACTTTATATATAATCAGAGATATGATAAATTATAGTATAATGGTGTATTAAGAATTGTAATGCAAAAAAATAAACAAATTTTTAAAAAATAAAAAAAGAAATTAAAAAAATATATGTTTGTTGTTAGTCATTTTCAGGAATATATCAAACTGTAATAGGAGACAAATGCATGTATGAAGAGGAAAGAGTAAAAAAAGGAAGTTGGACCTGCCTTTAGAAAAGGCCATAGCATCCATTTGAGGGAACACAGGCATCCTCTGAGCTCCTTTTACTCAAAGGAATGCTTTTAGATGGATAAACTGCCATTTTACACTAGAATAAAATGGCTTCAGTTTCACCTTAATACAGATTAGAACCACTGGAGACATCCTAGCAAAACTGTTGTGTCTGACCAATGACAGTGAGGACAAGTCTCTTATAAAAGGGCATGTGAGAGCTGTGGCCACCAAAGGAGGTCAAAGAACAGACAAATGGAAAGACAGGGTACTAAATAGAAAATCTGTCTTATCATTTTATTTAGGATTAAATGATGCATTCTGTAATAAAGAAAGGCAATAAAATATATTTGTGTGCCCATGGTTTTGAGGATTGGAAAAATGAAATAACAACTTTAAGTGGGAGACAGAAACTTCATGTCTCTTCAGAGAACTTGGGGTAAAGATTATCCCATGAAACAGTTATGGAAATGTACTTACCAAATGCAAACCCCTCGTCAAAATGTTTTGAAGACTATTACCCATCATAGATGATTTCATGCCATTTATTAGTATATTTAACATCAGCCCAGAAGGTAATTAAGAAAGTTTAAAAACTCTTTTTAATCTAGCGTTTTACAAACTCTTTGAAACACAGAAGGTTTTTTTTTTCTTTTTTCTTTTCCAAAGGAATTTTAAAAAATGAGTATTAATATAAAACTTGGTTGAGTTCTCCCAGGAAGACTTAGAGGATTTCAATTGACTGTATTTAGGAATTGATCCCAGGGCACACTTATGGGGAGTGGAGAAAGCAACATGGAGAAAGAAAGGAAACTCCTGCAGCCTTGAGCAGAATTCTACAGAGGACAACTGCAGCCCTAACCATGGGACAAGGAAAACAGTGAAATTTCTTCCTACAAAATATGTCATCTATCACTGGTCGAAGTCCACTTTGGGGAGGATTAATAGAATAGCATGTGTTGAAAAGTATGGGACCTGTTCCCTTGATCAGAAGAATATGACAGCCCTTCCCAGTAGGCAGAATCCAGCACAGAGGAAAATGACAGCAGCACCTACTGCTACCTCTGGCAACCATGGCATCCATTTGAGGGAACACAGGCATCCTCTGAGCTCCTTTTACTCAATCGTGAATGTTCAGGATAGTAGAGGAAACTCATAAAGACTACCTCACATGGGCAAGTTATCCTTCTACATGTTTCTAGTATAGTTTCTCAAAACTTTCCTTTTCCATTACAATGTGAAAATCATTTTAATGATGTCAAGCTAAAGCCTACCTATGCATCATTGTAAGTTCTTGAGCCATCATTTCACTCATTTATTTCTGAAATATGAACTGTTATGGTTTTGCTCTTGTTGTTATTGTTGTTGTTGATGTTGATGACACAGGTGATCTGCAAAACCCAAGAAACCAACAAATATGGAGGTATCATGAAATGTACACGACTAATCATGTCTTATCACCTTGAATATAAACTACTAGATTCCTTTTTTGACCTTCAAATTTTGCTTACAATTCGTGAAAAAAATTATGTGTTGATTCCAAAGCTTAAGTAATATGTATCACCCATCCCAAATGTTAGGTACTTGAGAATGCTCATCCATCCTATGCATTCAGATGTGATAATATCTCATCCCTTTCACTAAATTATTGTCTACTCTATACTTACAGCCCAAGGTTACAGCATTCTGTGATTTCTACATTTAAATTTACTAGCCCTAGAACTCTCTGAGCCGCTAGAAAGCTGTGGCTACATTTTGTTTTATCCTACATATATGATTTTTATGAGTTTCAGACATACCTTTTTTTCTTAAGAGACATACAATTTAATGCCAAATAGAGATAATTTAAAGAGCTCCACAGCTGGGTGAGGTGATGCACACCTGTAATCCCAGCAGCTCTGGAGGCTGAGGAAGGAGGATCATGAGTTCAAAACCAGTCTCAGCAAAAGCGAGCACTAAGCAACTCAGTGAGACCCTATCTTACATAAAATACAAAAAAATAGGGCTGAGGATGTGGCTCAGTGGTGGAATGCCCCTGAGTTCAATCCCCAGTACTCTCCCCACCAAAAAAGAAAAAGATAGCTACACAAATGTATATAAATTGGAAACAGATTTGCCCCCTGATCAAGGAAAAGTAAAGAGTATCTATAGAAATTAAGAAAAATGCAAGGGCGGGCTTCTGAGGGTTTTTTGTTTTTGTTTTTGTTTTTGTTTTGTTTTGTTTTGTTTTTTCAGGTTGCAGTCATGTGAGCAATTATTAGAATGTGGTTGCATAGTTTCAGAACAATAGTCATGTCAATCTTTACTTTTTAAAGGTCAAATGACGAAGAACACGTTTGAAAACAGAAATCATCTTTTAAAAAAAGAGTGGCAAGCTATTTTTTTTCCAATAAATAGTGTCTTGTTCTTCAGATGAATATGAGGTGGAAAAAATGGTCTTGCATTTCCAGAGTTGCATCTTCTTAATGGAACATCTCGATAGATAAAACGCTTTTGACAGTCAATGCAATGCTCTGCTTACATCAATACCTTTTCCTTAATTTTGTAATTTCCTATTTTATTCTCTGTAGACAAATACATATTTGACTTTGCAGCATCAAATATTTTCTCTTCCTAATGCTCTTTGCTATCAAAGTTCATTATATAGCTGACCAAACATGTTTTGTCACTTGAGCATTCTCCTTAGAATAATTTCAAGTGTGAAAATATTGCATCGATTTCAGCATTTATTCTATATAAAAACTGAAAATTTTGACATGATACATCTGGCCAGAAAGATTCACTAAGGAAATGAAAGAAAACAATAATTACTTCAAAACAATCCTCAGGGTTAGACCAGATGCCATTTAAAAAAACTGAAGACTTGCATATATCTTATCAAATAGTAAATAAACTTTTCAACGATTTGACACATTATCATTTGCATATAATTTTCTTAACTAAGCTAATACTTATCATGTTAAGAAAATAGCAATATTTCTTACTATAATTATTTTGAGAGTTAACAAGGTCATTCAAAAATCAGAGTTGCTTATAATTAAGAAATAAAAGTATTCAAAAGTTTTCCACTTGCTATTTTTAAATTTATTTTAAAATGTACATCTTTATTAAAATATTACTACAGAGCTTCCTCTGGATCTCTCAGAAACATTCAGATGGCCATTTTGTCCTTTTAGTAATTTTTGGACAAACATTTTTTCATAATTTTAATTATTAACTATAATAATTTATAATAATTAACTATAATAATTAATTTTAATAATTAACTATAACTGATTTCTGCTTACTTTTTTTACACTTCGATTATAAGCCACTACAGGGTAGTAATTCTACATTTTCATAATGTTGACACAAAATATTCCATTAATTTTTTTTTTAAATTTTTTATTTTTGGTTGTTCAAAACATTACAAATTTCTTGACATATCATATTCCACACTTTGATTCAAGTGGGTTATGAACTCCCACCTTCACCCCATACACAGATTGCAGAATCACATCAGTTACACATCCATTGATTTACATATTGCCATACTAGTGTCTGTTGTG
>NW_025999990.1:5475383-5496360 GCF_001458135.2 Marmota marmota marmota | reverse complement strand
GCTGGTATTGATGAAGTTCTCTCCTCCACCGCTTTCTGATGACATCAGATCTCTGCCATGTTGGTATCCTATGTGAATGGTAGCATTTTGTTCCCCTTGCCAGGCAACCAAAGCAACGGGTGAGTCCTGACTGGCCCTCAGCAGGACCCGGACCGAGAAACAGTTTCCGCGGGCTCCTAGCCCTGGGCCAGGGCAGTTCCGGGAGCCGGAACTCGGCTGCTCCGTGCTCGGTGTATGCTCCGATAAGAGTAGGCTCCAAGAAGCAGTCCCCGCGGGCTCAGTTCTGGGAGCCGGAACTCGGCTGCTTAGTGCTTGGTGTATGCTCTGATAGGATCAGGGTCCAAGAAGCAGCCTCTGCAGGCTCCCCAGCCCTGGGCCAGGGCGGTTCCGGGAGCCGGAACTCGGCCCCCCCCTGCGCTCGGTGTTCGCTCCGATAAGAGCAGGTTCTAAGAAGCACCCAGGCACTGAACCCGAGCAATCTGTCTGCAAGCCGCAAGCGAATGGCAGCCTGAAATTACCTGTTCTATGGCTGAATGAGCTGCGGTCAGTCGAAAACAGGGCTGGTGACGTCAACTTTCCAACATGGTGGCCGCTGGCCTCCTCTGTGGTCTGACCGGTGTGGAGAACCGAGATGGACCGCTTCCTTCCCCCGTCTCGAACCCAGAATTCAGCCCTGAGTACCTCCATTAATTTTTAATGGATGAGCATATCTTCTTGTAGCTTCCATAGCACTAGTTCTTCCCATGAGAATAATAGAGAAAACATGTATACCCTTTATTACATAATAGCTCTACCAAATTTTGAAAGCTATTATACCACGAAAATCTTTTGTTCTCTACTAAAAATGTGTGACTTCTTGTAAATTTTTTTTCTAGTTTCTTAATGCAACCATTATTCTTTGCTGATACAGTGCATCAATGATGCTATAGGAATAATATTGTTTGTCTTGTGAAATATCAAAAGTAAATGCATATCCTAGCTAAAGGAAAAGACTCAGATTTTTCTCCCTTTACTCTAGTAAATACTAAAAATGCAATTTTAGGTTGAGTTTGTAGCAACTCTTTCAATACTCACTTCAAAATTTAAGTTGTAATGATCTTAGTCTCTTTTAAGCAAGTTTTAGACTTTTTCTGGCATGTGCCCAATTGAAAATGTTCTCTTATAACTTTGTAACTCAAACATTTCTTCTCTCCATATGCATTTATATCTTCTTTTTATGGTTATGTTTTTTATGATCTACATTAATTATCATTTAATTCGTGTCATGCCTCTTGAATCACTATTCTGACACATACACATTCACTCATACTACACATAGTTATTGACCTTGTCACAAAAACACTTGCTATTGATATCAACTTATGATAATCAGAAAATGTATATGTATATTTTGAATTTTTATTTCTATAACTCTCATAATTGAGAAATTGACTAAATACATGAGGGGCAGATATTTTTACAAACACGTATTTCTAAAAATGATATGGAAAAACATTTGTCACACATTTCCAACAATGACAACTCCTAATTCACATAAATTTCTTTAATAGCTTACTTCAAGTGCATTAAAAAAAAATGTACCCAGTTACTTATCTACCAATTCATTTTAATGTGTACCTGATAGGGCTTTCTTTTGCCCTAATGTACATTACTAGGAAAGATACTTAACACCTTACTGAAGTTTGACTGTTCCATTCATGCTAATTTCATCATCTATTTCTCATAAGGACAGCTAACAGCTCCGTTTTGGCTTCTAGTGAGAATGGATTTCTTTTCTCAAACATTCAGCCATTACATTATTCCGGGTCCCCCTCGATTGTGGCAGTCATGTTAATTCATGGCTGTTGTTTGGTGTATTGACCTCCTTTGACCTTTTTCTATGTTCTCTATTGTGTGTTCCTGTGGAAGGTAACTAGATATTAACTAGATGCTTCTAAAAAGAAAATCAGGTGGTGATACTCAGTGATTTCTCCAGGTTTTGGAGTAAATAATCATTCTATATGTACACAGACTGATCATTATCACTCTGATATTTCAAACATGCTCTAACTTGGTTCTCAGGAATTTAGAGAAAAATATTTAGATAACATTACATTATTTGAATATAGAAACCATTTTATCTGCACCTTGCCCTGATTTTACATGTATTCAATGATTGTCCTGACTCTTGAAATATGGAATCAGATTCCTTTATACAGATTATTCTGATTCAATTGTCTTGAAAGAAAGACAAGGAAAACCCATTAAGCACCTGCGTGGCTATCAGAAGACATATGCTGCAGGCTGTGTTTCCACCTTGCTCACATATTGCAATTTGGTTAATCTACACCAGGAGGCTAGTAGTGCTCAGTCTGGCTGCTCATATGTATAACTAACTAATAATATAAATTTGTATATTTTATCTCTCATTTTGTTTTTAAAAACTAGACACTTTAATAGGACTGCTGTGTATACATTTTAATAGGCAGAAAAATAGTCTTACATGTAATATCATTTTCATAAGAAAACATTAATAATTTAAATGTTAGATCTAAAAAGGATCTGAATGATGACATCATCAAATCATTATTTTAGAAAGGACAGTGATTAGGTTTCATTGACCAATGTTAAATTGTCAAGTGGCAATTTTAACACAATTAACAACTCCCAATCTCCCGGACAGATTGTATCCTGTATAGGTCTCGGGTTGGAATAGAAATTAAAAGTCACTACCCTGCACACTCAGTTCTCTTCTACAATAAGTCAGTGGTAAAATGTCTGACTTTTTAGACACGCATATTCAATCATTTGAATCTAAAGTTCTATTGCTATCCAATAGTTCAGAAATACTTCATTTAACATATAATCTTGTGTTCTAGCATAGTAATTGTTTTCCAAAATACTTTTGGTACATGATATTTTCTGCCATAATTAACTTATATGTACTACTTAGGAAAAAGCTATAAGAAATGAACATATTGTTATGAAGGGGTTAGTTTTTAGATATGAAGTTTCCCCAAAGACTTTTGTGTTTAAGGCATAGTCACCAATGGAGAATGTTCAGACATGGAGCTTTTGGGAATCTACTTGATCATGAGGGCTGTAGTGGATTAATCCACTGATGGCTGAATGTACTGCTGGGGAGCAGTGGAGCAGGAGGTGGGCCCTGTTTGATGGAATTAGTTCATTTGAGGCTGCCCTGGGAGAGTATTTCTTGTCCACAGCTCTTTCTCATTTTTGCTTTCTTCCTTTTTTTTCTCTTTCTCATTTTCTTTCTTAATTTCTTTTTTCTTTCTTTCTGTCTTTCTCTCCATCTCTATCCCTATTCCTGTCTCTGTCTCCATCTCCATCTCTATCTCTATCTCCATCTCTATTTCTGTCTCCATCTTCATCTCTATCTCCATCTCCACCTCTCCTTCCTGCATCCTATAAGTTGGGCTTCTTTCTTCCATCATGAAGTTCTGCCTCACCTCAAGTCCAGTGATGTGGAGCTGGCTGATCATGGATTGAAACCTCTGAAGTCCTGAACCAAAATGAATCTTTCCTACCTTCAGTTGTTATTGCTAGGTATTTTTGTCAAAGCAATGAATGTTTGACTATCACAGAAAATTGATACAGAGAAGTGGGCTGTGACTACCCCTGATCATGTGGTTCAGAAGCCTTGGGAATGGGTTTGTGGGTGAAGTTATACATGTAATAAGAATTGTAATGGGGGCTGGAGGTGAGGATCAGTGGTAGCCTGGTATGTGTGAGGCACTGGATTCGATTCTCAGCACCGTGGATTAAAAAAATAAAGATCTATCAGCAACTAAAAAATATTTTAAAAAAGAATTGTAATGCATTCTGCTGTCACTTATTTTTTTTAAAAAAAGCAATAAAATAATAATAATAATAATAATAATAATAATAATAAAGTTTACAGATTAATTCTTGAGAAGCCTTATAATGTTGAAAGCCAGAATTTAATGGAAAATTTAAGTGTCGATATGCATGTGAACAATAGAAATTGTGCTTCTGAGGTTTCAGATGTGAAAGAGGACTTTGTTGGAAATGGAACTAGAGGCCACACATGTTATATTCTGGCAAAAACTAATCTACATTTTGTCCATGTCCTGAGACCTTCTGAAGGACTGAACTTAAAGGTTCAACTCCTTAATCTTGCTAAAAAAAAATTCCAGGGCAGCACAGCATCCAGGCTTGAACTGGGATGTTATGGTTTGGATATGAAGTAGCCCCAAAGACTCTTGTGTTAAACACTTGGTCCCCAATCTAGCTGGGTTCAGACAGAGCTTTTGGGAAGTGATTAAATAATGAGGCTTAGTGTATAAATTCACTGGCAGTTTAAGGGACTACTGAGATGCGGTGGAAACTGTAGGAAGTAGGACCTGGTTGAAAGAAAGAGTTCACCGAGGACATGCCCCAGAAGGTAACTTCTTGTCCCCATTGTTCTCTTTCTCTGCTCCCTGGTTGCCATGTGCTGAGCGACTTTCTGCACCACTTTCCATCAAGATGTTCTGCTTTGCCTCAGACCCATAGCGATGGAGTCAGCCAACCAGCCAACCATGGACTAAAACTCCAAAACCTTGAGCCAAATATAAATCTTTCTTTTAGTTGTTATTTTCAGGTAATTCTATTACAGTGTCTAAAAGCTGATGGACACTTAAGGTTAAACCTAGAGTCTGGCGTCTTTCTAGCTCAAAGCTCTTGCCCACACTCTAAGCATCATATTCACCTAGCTGTGTTCATTTCCCTTTGTATGTCCCACAATCACCATAAATTCACTGTGTCCAAAATTAAGATGTCTACATGTCTTGAAAAAACTTGGTGACATTCCTTTATGAATGTGTCACATTTTGTACCATCACAGTCCTGTCACAGAAAGCCAATGTTTTATCATTACTTCCCGGTGTGTGGGTGTCATTTATTATTGCTTTACTTCCTCTTACCACTGGCCCTTCAGTATTCCCTTCCATCTCTTGATTCTCAAATTTCTCTCTGACACGATTGCAACATTGCCTAACTGTGACCTTGCCTCTGTCCTGAATTGCTTCATTTCATACTTCACAGCTCATGCTTCATCTGAAACACAAGCCTTATTATGTAGTTTTACCACCTAAGATATTTCTGTGACTTTCCAGAGCTTTTATTCAAAAGCATGATAAGCCTTTGATCTGGCCCCTAGCTACCTGTTCAGCAGCTTCAATTGCTCTCTATACACCAACTCCCCATCACACATGCTCTGCAAACAAAAGTGATAATAGTTGAGATCCTCAAAGAACCCCTCTCATTTGTCACAAAAGCTGTTTTCCTATCAGAATTTTCTTCTTTCTGCCAATGCCTCTTTATTATCCAAATGTTTTCTTTGATCTTAATTCTTCATTCTCAGAGTTAAGCATTGCAGACAAAGAACTTTATATACATTTCCATTAGTATGCATATCATAGTGTGTTGGAGTCTTTTATTTGCTCAGCTATTCATCTCCCCCGAAAATCTATGGATTCCCATACAAGTCTCTGGAGACTAATTGCTAGATAAGCCTGGGGAGAGGACCCTCAGTGACTGCCTGACCAGCTAAAACGTTTTTTTCCTTTCCTCAAGGCACGTAGCTGCATTTTTGTATCATTATTAGTAATATTAAGGAAGGACATTAGTAGATAAGTAGATCTTTTAAAGGTATAAGTAGCATTCCCATTATAATTAGTCATTTAAACTACACACAGAGAAAGAGAAAGAATCAAAGTTAGTGACTGGAAAGCAACCTCTTATTCTTCCTTATACCTTGACATCTAGTCCCAAATTATAGCCTCGCTTGTTTCAAAAAGAAATAGTGCACCATATCAGGACATCAGCCAAAAGAAGCATTTCAAAGGTGAATTACGGTAAAATAAAACTCTTCATTCAGAGTTACCCAATAATTTTCCCCCATTTTTAAAAATCCCTTGCACTTTTTATTCTTTGAACTTTCTATACAAATTTAAAGGAATATTAACATTTTGCCACAATACTTTTTCTTTCCCTTGATGGATAATTAAAACTTGCCTGTAGCCATGGCAACTTATATTTGAAATCATTTCCACTAAGCTAAATTTTGTCATATAGTACACATTACTGATTTAGAGACTTACAAGGAATGGTCTGAAATGACCACAGTGGTCTTCTAAGGTCAGCCGAGGACATCAATCCCTGGGGCTCTCATTGGACTAAGGTCCTAGCATGGTGTCAGATGGAAAAACACAGACCATGCTCCAGATCTGGCATCAATTTCACCTTTCAACCATTTGTTATTATCAGGCCCTGTAAGGCACTTTCAAAGGAGAAGGACACTTACAGCAACCCAAAATAGTAATCACCAATTTTATTGGTTATTGTATTTGGCTCCTGTTTGTCTTCCCATTTGTTTCCACTACATGGGTTATTTTTTATAAATATATATATATATTTTTTTCATTATATATATGTATATATATAATGAAATATATATATATATTAATTACATGATATATAATTAATATATATTAATTACATGATATTAATATATATGTTACATGACATTAATATATATAATATAAATATTAAATATATATATATATATATATATATATATATAATTACATGATATTAATATATATATTAATTACATGATAGCTGACTGGATAGAGTAGCACTGCCTGCACTTGTATATCCATATGGAACCTCTCTGTTGACTTGTATGTACAGGCAGAACTTCTGTTGACCTCCATTACTGTAACACAAAGAAAATACTACCACCACCAAACACGGACTGTTAGGCTGGTCTTGCAGGAATGTGGAATGAGTGAAAGGAATGTGGAATGAGTGAAAACTTTATATTCTTTATCATGATAGATAATGAATAATAAATATATATCTGTATATTACATAATAGTTCCCTTACTTGCTGTGATCTTTGTATAACACCTTGTAAATCTATGTCACATATCTTCACCACATTGTACTGACATAATTTTATAAATGTGCTTTTTATCGAAGTCTTCTCCTTATATGTGTCAGATTATAATCTAGGAAGAAGCCTGGGGATAAAATAAAGTGCTAGGAGCTAAACATGTTCAGAGTTAGAATTTCTTAGAACAAAAACTAAAACAAAAGACAAACAAAACACAAAACAATAACTAACCTAACTCAGATGGGATCATTACAGTCTTCAAAGAAAACAGAATGTGGCTCATTGCATTAGATATAGAGGGATCTCCACAAAACTTGTGGTTTCTGAAAGAATCTGATATTTCTAAATATTACAATTATAGTTTTTTGAAGATAGCCATTCATTAGGTTCTTGTCCCAACTTTCTTATATAAAAATTAAAAGCACTTTAAACTAATATTAATAGTTCAACTTTCTAAAGAACCTGCCTTTTCCTATATAATCAGCTACATCAAACTCTTTGTCTTCAAACCACAAGACACAGAAATTTACTTTGGGCAATTCATAGTTGCTTCCTGGTTCTTTTATAATGTCTTGAGCTGTGCTTTTACTTTTACTAAAGCCATACTTTATTCAGTTACCCCAACAGAATTATATGTAACATCTCCACCTAAAAACTGTGTTCTTTCTCCCCTCCATTATGAAGATTAGTAACATTCAGTGTTACATCAAGTTTTGCCATAAGAGAACATTTTATTCCAGGTGATTACACATTATAACCCAACAACTGCTTTAACATTGGGATGAATAGCTGCAAAGTCTACCAGTGTGCACCCTGTAATACCAGTAACTTTCTTCTTGCATAATAATATAATTAATTTTGAAGCCCAAATTCTCATGTTTCCATTTCTTTGAGAGTTTGCTGCAAAGTCTCTGATGAAAACTTCCTTGTTTTTCAGCATTGTGGGGTGAAAAGTGGGGTTTTCACATAACCCATAAAATCATTAAGTAACCAGGGAAAGCATTGGACACACCAAATTTTCATGAAGAATTTTCTAAGCCACTTGCAGAAATGGAGAAATGCAGTGGATGCTGACCTTGAAGATGAACTATGTCTGCCAAAACTTAAATCTAAAAAATGAATAAATACCCCATAATGAGCCCATTTCTTCCTGTAGCTCACTTCTGAGTTATACTCATGAATTAATTTTTAAGCTAACATGCAATGAGCTCTCTTTCTCCCTCTCCCTCACTCTCTCTCTCTCTCTTTCTCTTGCTCTCTCTCTATATATATATGTATATAAATACACACATATATGTATTTATATGTATATATACAATTTTATATATAATATATAAATACAATTATATATGTAACTATATATGATGCAATATATAATACAATTTTTATATAGCAGTTTTATATATATTATATACTATATATACAATTTATATACTTATATGAGCATCATTTATAAACATATGATTATATATATATGTATATGTATATATATATACACACACACATATATATATATACATATATATTTGTTATAAAATAAACAATTGTTGCATCTTCAACCCCAAACAGTAGGTTCCAGGATATAATGACTTGTCAAAACACAGAGGTGTGCTCAAAGCTTTCTGGGCATACCAAAATTCATACAACTTGGCACACTTGTTCAATCCACTCATTTCCTCACTTCCTGCTCTGCTGTTCCTTCTCTTCCTATATTTTCCTATATAAACATATTTTCTTTATGTATTTTGAAGCTATGAAATTTGCTTGTTGTTCATGGTATCTGTATGAAATGATTCTCTTATTTAATATTTTTATTCGATTATGTTTTTGTGTTAACATTACCAATATTGCTTTTCTTACATTTGTGTTCATTTAGTATAAATCTGGATTATATTTTATATTTGCTCGATGAGTCAATTTTTTAGAAGATTTCATAAACATGATATAACTTATTGCTTATTTTTAATCCTATTAGGGAATCATTTCAGGTAGTTATTTTCCTAAATGAAGCTTTCATTTATATGCTCTATCATTAATCTAAGTTCCTTCACATTTTAATCTGATATTGTTAGATCCATCAAAGATTTTAATTCAGAAATCTCATTTTTTTCTACTTTGAATCATTTTCAAAATCACAGCCCTTCCTCTTGACATGTTGCTACTTTGATTTCATAGGAACAAGTCAATTATTTTTTTTAGTAAGTTTCTTCTTTAAAGTTCTTCAAAACACTGTCATCTTTCAAAATTGTCTTTCCTACTATAAGTCTATTAGAGTCAAATCATTATGTCAAAATTTGAAGGAATTTGATACCTCCTTTTGCACTATAGAATTTGTTCATTTTTTCTTCATTTTCTACCTTTATTGTTGTTAGTATTAATAGTTAAGGCAAAGGAAATTTAATACGGTGGCTAGAGCAACAGAAAGGTGAGAAAATAACCAGTGAACAGACAGGCAATACAGAGACAAGAGAGCAGGAACACGGCCATCCTGTGCTAAGAGCAGGTAGGTACAGTCACCTGCCCTGGAGCAGAGCAGAAGGAGACAGAGACCTGGCCTTCCTGGAGATGTCAATTGTCACCAACCATAGAAGGCGAAATGCTCTAGTTCCTTAGTGCTGTGCTCCCAAACTATTTTTGATGCCTCTTTTTGCTCAAAGTAAGTGAGATAACATTTCATGGAAGCCTGGAAAATGCAGTCTGAAAGGCCAATGGTGTTTTTATGAAAAACTAAGAGGAGAAAAGGAGAAGAAAGAGAAAAAGAGCAGATGCCCAGATGGGACCATCAGAGGGGCTTCCTCTGCCCTCAAACAAAAGACAAACAAAACACAAAACAATAACTAACCTACTGATGGTCAGCAGCAATCTGCACTCCTCTACCCGTTTAAAGTCTTTGTGGAAAGGCTTGTGCTCCCACTCATCTGAGGCAACTGTCTTTTAAAAAAATCAAGACACTTTCATGCTCTTTACAAGGAGGGACTCAGCGCTAATTAATCAGGATTTTCTACTTGTAGTAATGGAAAAATGCTCTTTGAGTTCTAAACATTCTGCCAAGAGAACTATAAAAATACTAGACAGAGAATTAAAATATTTGCTCACAGGCATGGGAGAGATACTGGGCAGTACAGACCACAGGGTCCTGGACCCAGATAAAAGAGACTGTAACAACTGAACGTGAAAATTGGCACTGCCCTTGGTAATTCTCAAGGCAGCTGAGAGGCTGAATAAGTGAGAACAGCCTCCAGCAGTCTTCTGAGTCCAGAGGGGCAAAATCTCTACCAAAGATTAAAGGCCTTAGGAAATTCCTTGTTTTCAGTTTCACCTTCCTAAGAGTTATACCTCTGAAATAGCAAAAGGAAAAAAAAGAAGAGAAGAAAATAGTCAGTCCTCAAAATTATTGAAGCCCTATACCACAATAGTGCAATCTCCACTTGGGTCAGTAATCTGACCCCATTTTAACTGCCTTAAAGAATTAGAAATTAAAAAGGTTTTGAAGAAAAAAAAGAAATCTATAACCTCAAGTTATTTCTACACTACTTCCTCTGTAATATGCAGCATCCCATCAAATCTACCAGTTTGCCAGTAAAGAAGAGTCCATGATAGGGAAAGAATTAGGAAAGAGAAAACCCGTCAGAGATCCGGACCTTTTAGTTGACAGGTTAGACTAATCAGAATTCTCTGGGGAAACACAACCAATAGGACACAGATAGATATATAAAAAGAGATGTATTGGGGGGAGTAGAGTCCACTGATTATGGAAAATAAGTCAAAAAATGTATCATCTGCAAACAGGAAATCTGGTGGTAGAGTTTCAGTACAAACCCTAAGACTGAGAACCAGAGCAGAGAAGGGTGTGAGTGCCAGTCCCACTCAAAAAGACCCTCACCAGCAGCGCCAATATCTGCGGACAGAACAGGATGCACAAGGCAGCTTCAGCACAGAGAGCACATAGCTCTCCTCCTGCGTTGTCCTATTCAGAACTGAAGGGATTGGATGGTGCCCACCTGTGTGACGGAGGGAAATGTTTATTTTGCCTACTGGTTCAAACACCCTCAAAATCACATCCAGAAGGAATATTTTACCACCTATCTGAGAATCTTTTAACTCAGCAAAATTGACACATAACATTAATCATCACACAAGCCCAGCTTTTGAATTACATGTATAAATACACTTGAAAGATTAGATTTGAAAATATAAAATATTATATATATATATATATTATATATATATATATGCTTNTTTTTTTTGCTGAGGCTGGCTTTGAACTCGCAATCCTCCTATCTCAGCCTCCTGAGCTGCTGGGATTACAGGCATGCACCACTGTGCCTAGCTGAAAATATAAAATACTTTAATAGCAAGTGTAATAATGAGAATTTTATGGAAATTCCAGAACTGAAAAAAAAGATATGATATGATTCGGATAAAAGTAGACAAGTTCAATAATATTTTAGGCACAATAGAAAAAAAAAGGATTATTGTACCAGAAGATGAGGAAACATTGCAAGTCTTATACATGAATAACATTTTTTAAAATATATGATGTTGGGCATGGTAGCACACATCTACAATTCCAGTGAATTGATGGACAAAGTTTAAAAACCTGAGATAATAAGGAGACTAATGTTTATATTAAACATAAATAGACTAAATATTACAGCTAGAAAACAAAGATTGTTAGATTGGACAACAAAAGTTGCTCTCTACAATGGCTGTTTAAAAGCAGGTATATTAACTGCAACATAAAGATACAAAAAAATTGTCAGTATAAAAGTGTAAAAGGATAAAATATACAAAAAGTAACAGCAACAACAATGAAAAGGAGCAGCAAAAGAAAGCAAGTGCTCTTTAATAATAATAGGCTAAGTAGATTTCAAGGAGCAATTATTACTAGAAATCAAATAGATATATTTCAATGATCAGAAAATATAAAAGAATGGGAAAATTTAAAAGATATCAAACAATATTTACAAACTTATTCTGAGTGGCCTGTATAAAAAATCACATCCAATAATTGCAAAATGTACATTTTTCTTAACATAGTTCTTGAATGCTTACAAGTTTATATAATATGGTGGGCTATCAATGCACATCAAGAAAATGCAAAAGAATGGAATCTTGCATAAAATGTTCTTGGACCCAAGTAGCACTAAACTAAAAATGAGTAAGAAAAATGTAATTGGAAAAATCTACATGTCTGTAAATTAAGCAATATCCTTCTAAATGATGTATAAATGAAGGAAGAACAGAGTAGAGAAATCAGAAAAAAAAATATTGGGGAAAAAAATAAAACACAGTGCTGTAACCCCTTCTGCTTTTACTGTGTGTGCCTTTCCGGGTCTAGATACAGTACCCTTCTTACCTCATTTGCATTGTGAGCTTCACCAATATAATGTATCAGAAGACCTGACAGGGGTGTGTTTTCCCCCATCCTCTAGACAGGGCTCAGAGCCTTCCCTTTGTTTTAGGTTCTATTCAAAGCAAGGGGCCCCATCGTTCATTTGTAAGTGTCCAAGGGAACACACAGAAGTTGTGTAGTATATGTTGATTCCCACATCTACAGTTTTTGCAGATATATTGTACATTTGTCATCATTAATGCATAATGAAACACCCTACCTCATTTTAGGGGTGATGCACTGGCATGCCCCAGGCCATCTGCTCCCTAAAACTTTTATTAAAATGGCAGAACCCCAAATTTTATAGTTTTATTCTCCCTCTGCCAAACATATATCTAACCGATCTATCTGGGTTATCTCCTTGACATGCTCATTAGGGACAATCAGAAAGCTGTTCAGTAGAAATTATATTATTTGGCATGTGGATAGGACTAAATTTCTGGAGACTTAATTTTAATAGTGAGAAAAGAGCTGACACAGCCCTGAGGGATGATAGTGACATTATAGTACTGTTTTTCCTAGGTGAAGGCAAGCTGCTCTGATCTTCCTTGGTGATTGGTATGGAGAAAATGGGTTTCCAGGTCAAAAGGGGTATATCAGAGCAAGGCATGTGTTGATTTGCTCTAATAGAGATACCATAGCTCTTATAGCAACTGCAATTGGAATCACTATCTAATTATATTTGCAATAATCCATATTCAGTTTTAAGATGCATCTGATTTTTGTGACAGCCAAATAGATGTATTAAAGGTAGGTGTGATAGAATAATATCTGTCTTTCAACTCTTGGATGGCATATTTAATTGCCATGGTTCTCTCAGGGGTATGAGATTGTTTTGCTTTGTTTAGTTATTTTTTTTAGAAAGAGATGAAAAACCTGATTTCTGTGAATTTTCACTTGGCCATTGTTATTTTAATGGACTATACACAATTTGTAAAAGAGCACATGTGGGCTCTTACCTAGTGCTTGATGACTATGTACATACCAAGGGTCTCATCTTGACATAATCTTACAGCAAATGTGCATTTATACTTGAACTTCTTAAGTCTTCCCTCTGACAACTGAGTGAAAGTGGAATTTCAAGCTCCAGAATTCACAACTCAAAGTCAGTATTGAATCTTTAAAATTTTGGATATATCTTATTTCCCAAGTTTCTGCTTGTCATTTTAGATGACCTCTGATCCTTTTAGACAAAAGCCTAGAAAATTACAGGATTGTTCCCTAAGTGACTTAGCCTGAGTTTAAATCAAGTGGCTTTGGCTCTGTAATGGAGTGATCAAGGGTGTAATTTTGCATGGACAGGAAGATTTACTAGAGTGTGAGATTTCTGTGCTAAAGCTTATATCTGTATGGTCAGTCAACCTGTCTGTGAATTGGATTTAGTTTGTGAACTTGGAGTAAGATTATACATCCTTGTGTGGTAACACAAATTAGGTTGTGTCAACTAAACTTAGATTGCTCTTAGTTTATAGATCTAGTTCGAAGGTTGTACGCTTGTTTTAGTTATAGTGACTTCAAGTTTAGTTAGCAACCACAACAAAACCCTGTGTGTCAAAACATTTTGATTACCATTCCACTACTGCTGCCTATCATGGTCATTGGACTTGGATTGTCTAAAACATTTAAACCCTAGACTCCCAATCTCTAGGATCCTGTTACTATCATTGAAATCAAGGTCTGTGATTCCACTGTAATACAATTCCATTTTCACCCAGGCTTGGGGATGACAGCCACCAATGTGTGTTTCAAACTGTCAATGTACAAAATGAATTTATAAACAATCCCAGGAGACATTCTTTAGACAATGGGAACACTGCACATATCAGGTTCTCTGCAACATCCTATCCCACTAAAACCTGAAAGACTTTGTCTATATTAAGCAGAGGAAGACCCAGGGTTTTCATTCTCATTAAAACAAGATTTGAATCCAGAATTCAGTAGCCAAATGAACAAAAAAATCAAATCCTATCTTCTCTAACTAGCACTTAAATTCAGAATGAGTCTCATAAAATAATACAGTACATTTGGCCTTATCCAAAATTAAAATTTGTTCTTTTTGAGTGACCCCGTGAATCCACCATGATGATCCCCCCCATGTTTGTATACATAGAAGTTAACTATAGCTCATGGTTTCTTTTCGGTAAAGCCATGCCTTCCTGGAACAAAACTATTGATTTGCTTCCTCAGGTGTATTGAGACATTACTCTTCTGGACATGGATGCAGTTGGAGATCAAGAGCCAAGCTTAAAAGAACAGGCATGAATAAACCATGGTAAGTGACAAAATTAGACATGATCTGTTTGAGGGAAGACTGCTTTTCTCATGGTGAAGCTAGAGTTCATTCCAGTGTTATGAAGGATGAGGCTACTGTCTAGTCAAGATTCTCAGCTTTGTCTGGTTGTACACAATTTCCACATCCCAATCCTCAGGGTCTTAGTATTTTACAAAACTTTAAACTTAAGCTTAATGGTCTGACCTGAGCATAAGGGGGCTGTTGAGGAGATGCAAACACTTATTCATTCTTCAGCTCATTTAAATTTCCATTTTAATCCTTAGCCTTGTGTGCCCTGCAGCCATGAGTTTAATAAATTCTTTAACGTTTATTGTAGAAGTTCTCTAATACTATAAGCCTGCTCTTAAGTGAAACTTCATAGACATGAGTGTCCTATTTTTGTCATCACATTGTGACTTTATAAGTGTCCAGCTGTTCTTGTCATTGCCATAAGAGTTGAATACAACAGCCACTTGATTTTCCAAAGCCTGACCTTGACCGGCCCTTTGCCCCAAGAGTCTATAGATAATTATATAACTAAAAATGATGCCACTGCACATCACAGATCACCATTTTCCCATTTGCCATCTGCAAGATCATTATGACTGAGTTCATAATCAAATGGGAGGTAATCTCTGTCCCAAGATCCCATCAGGGGAGATATTTTTCCTGGAAATATTGCTGAAATAAAGTACTAGGCGAGATAAAATAACAGGTGTCAATGCAGGAAGCATATGCCTCAGAACATTTTTGATTAAAATAATTTAAAGCAGAAACTTGGGAACAGGTGATGAGAGAATCTGAGAAGATATTTAGGAGTCAATGAGTTAACACTTTTATTGGTAACGGCAGGTTATGACAACTAGGTTTAGCCTGGAAAATACAAAATTAAAAACTAAGACAACAATAAATAGCAATAAATAAATAGGAAAAAGAAAGAGGCAATGACACCAGAGCTGAAGAGCATTGTCAAGGGGTCATCAGGAAGAAGCTGAAAGCATGGAGTACTACTTCATGGTGTCCAAGCCATGGAAAGTACACAGCCATTGTAGTACATACCACCCAAGACAAAGAAAGAGACAGAAATCTATCCTGGACTCTACCTTCTTCTACTGTTTCAGCTCTCCAAGATGACTCTGACCAATTCAGAATGTAGTGGAACTCTGCAGGGAGATAGTTTACACAAGAGCCAACCAATGGTCAAATCTTTTGTCATTCAGAACCCATACAGAGAAGGGGGGAAAGCAAATATGAGCTTAACAGCTGAGGGCTGACTGAGGGTGACACATCATATAGAAGCCAACATGAATGAACGGAAAAAAAAAGGAATTGTCACCCTGGGTAATGGTTTTAGTGATGGTACTGCTCAAGATGAAATGTGGCAGTTTGAAAGTATTGAACCAGAGTGAACATTGAATATGGTGCATTTGTGATCTCTCCCTCCAATGGACAACATGCCTAGGAAAGGTACACAATTTACTCTCTTTGGTCTTCTAGAAAAAAGCACATTTCTAGATTCACCAATGGCCAAGTTCTCTTCCTCCTTAATATGGCTAAGGAGATACTTCTAAGAGACAACTTGAGGCTATTCTTTGTTTTTTGGTGAATATCTAAAGACAAAGCTTCATACTGAAGGAAGAAGCAGAATTGAAAACATTCCAACAATACCCAAGACACTTCACACCTTTGACCAACTCAGGATTTATTGGTGTGGATATTACAAAATAAAGTCCTATGTTCAAGATACTTGGGTCTTCCAGGAGAAAGCAGTCTTCTCTGCCAGGCTCCCTTATGCCATTGCTCAGAAATCCATTCAAAGAAAGAGAGAACTCATATGTTCTGTTTTCAATAGCTATAAAGTTTGGGAGAAGAGAGGTTAGTATTGTTGCTTCAGCCACACTTTTCCAAGAGTTGAGAGCTTTATTTTTGAACAAAATTTAAGTTCTTATTTTTAATGTGAATAATTCCTTTGTGACATATCCTAAATTGTTTATATATAGTTTATGACTTATACTCAAAATAACATATGGGATGTCATCTGTTAGTTCTGAAAAGTTTGACACTAATGAGTGCAAAATAGCAAGACAAAATTATCTCTCTCATGATCAAAACTCAAAATCACAACATGTACATATAAAAAAATCTGGGTAGAATTATACCAAAAATAACTTTGGAAATCATTAGAGAGTTAAAATGTAAATGATTATTTTCTCTTTTGATAGTTCTTTTCTTTTATTCTTATTCTGTAATAAGCCCAGATATTATGGAATTATATGTATGTTTCATGCTCATGGAAAGTAAAGGTCTAAGTCACCAATTTTCACTTTTTCCTACTTTTTCAGATAATTTGTGGCCTCACTGTCATTCTCAAATAATTTCATAAAATTTTATATAATAATACCTTATTATACTAATATTAGCTGAAATAAAATGTCAAGATGCATTCTGGTAAATTTAAAATGCACTCTAGCTGTCTAATCCTCAATATTATTTGTAAATGAACTCTGGGAAAGCATCCCTTGGAAGTCAAAAATCAAGTTTGGATCAAGCTTCAAAATATAAGCAACTTACATTTTTTAAAGTTGTTGATCTGATCATAATAACTGAATTTTCCACTGGGAACCTCAGTAAAATGTTAATAGATTTATGAGTAAAGTTGTGATATCCTTGATGAATTAACATAATACTCTGTAACTTTATTCAGCTTCTGTGTAAAGAATCTACTACCTGTTATAACATCAACCAAGCTTCCCTACTCCTCTTGTTATCCCATTAAAATGTTATTTTTCCTTTCCTCTGCTCCAATCAGGGAAAAGCATCACTAATTTGTTTTCTCAGGCTCCCCCAGAAATTGAGTATCGAATGGGAGATAAGGCGGATAAACATCCTGTTCCCATCTACTGCTCTCTTGTCACATCCTCCCAGGAGATTAGATAGCCTGGGGGATTTTCATTAATTTCAAAATCACTTGCAAAAGTCTAGCTCACACTAGGATGATGGAAGCGTTTATATTCTAATGGCATGTTGCAAGTTCTGTTGAATGAAGGGCCCGGGTTGAGTTTTGAACATACAGATTTTTTTTTTCACCAAAGCCATAAGCTTCAAGAGGAAAACCAAAGACTGCATCAAGAATAAATAATCCCCTTATGCACAAAGATGATTTTTCTTGGTCACAGGTTAGTCCTACCAAGAGTTCAATGTATGGAAGCTTTCACTTTCCTAACCTTTGCTTTTACCTGTCAGGAAAACTGGGGAATGATTTCTGATCATGCTAATCTGGCACTTTGACTGAAAGTAAAATTCACACCTTCATGCAAATCCTTGCTGGACAAAGACCACATCATGTTTATTATGTATTGGTTCAAATGTAAATAAAATCACATGATGCCTGAATTACTACATTGTACTGACCTTTGGTCTTAATACCAAGAGAAGATACATTACTTTTAATCTCCTGGTGGCTCCACTGACTGAGCAACAGATCAAACAGTCTTGTGAGGTTAACCACCAGGCATAGGTTTGTTCCTTTATGATCTTGAGGGAATCAATTGACCTTTTCATGAAGTTTTACTCATGTGTAACAGAAGCTGAAGCAAAACTCAGGCTGTATCAATAACACTTTAGTCAAAAATTACATACATGTACACATGCACACCCTTTCAAAATATACTTTGTCTTTTAAGCATCCCTTCTTTTGAGTACAGCTGATTTTTCTTCCAATTCATTAAAGGTAATGTTGCAAATGAAATGCCTCAAGATCAACACATGCTCACACATCACGTGGGACCAGCACCTGCAGGAAAGAAGAGAACACTCCCACACCAAAGCCAAGAATTGCTTTTGTCAGTTCCTTCAAATTCCATATAGAATTGCATTGATCAAAAGGACTGTTGAGAAGCATTAGAAAATCCTATTCAGAAGGGAATATCAGTCCCATTTCTCCCAGGATCCGTCACTTCACATTTGACTTTGATGAAGTATTTTTGCTAAACACAGGTAATGTTCTTGCGTTTTATGAATTGACATGCCAAGGTAGCCTGGATCTGCTGAGGACATGGGTCTTGTCCATATTAGCTTCAAAGTGTCATGGACAAGCCTGTTTGAGAGCAAATTTTAAAGGCAACTCCCTTTGAAGATGCAACTATTCGTTTTCTTATATTCATATACATAATGCATTTGTTTTCCTTTGTGGCTTTCAGAATATGTCATTATTCCCTGTTCTCTGCTTTGGGCCTGCCATGACTTTTAGAGTGACAGCTCTTGGCAGTTTACGTTAGCATCATTAGGAGGCTGATGATGTGCTTTCTCACTGGGGCACTGTCAAGGTTTTATCCCAACTGTAATTTCAACTTCTGTGATTTGTGTAGATCTGTCATCTGCAGAGAGGTAGCAGTTTGAAAGACACAAACAAAAAATAAAACGAAATAAAATAAGATAACAGAAAATGTACTCTCAACTATAATACTGTTGTGATTATATAAGAATACCTGGTGATCTTTCTACATGAAAATTTTAATTAAGTTAATAATGGATACATTATGTCTGAGACTTAGGTATAACACATTTTAATGTTCTCTTTTTATTCTATAAGGAATGAACAGTTCCACAGAATTTTTTAAAAGCTTAAGATATCTAAAATGCGTACAAAAATAAGTGTTTTTTTTTTTACAAACTAACAGAAAAACAAGATTTAGTGAGAATGTATTTCTATTTCCTAAAATATCTTTTTAATTAAAGTAATGTTATTAATTTTAGAACTTCTGCCAAGGAATAAAGACAGTTATTCTAATTTTTTACAGTTTATGTAGTGTTTTTCTACCTAATAATTCCTTATTTGATCTGCAAAATCTGTGAACCTGATAATGAACCCGTAATTAGCACATTTTGTGGATAAATTATTGTTCTAACTAGTTTTGACTATTTTTAGAGTTATTTTTTAGGGTTTTCTAACCACTGAAAAATCCCACACATGTATAGAATTGATTAAGGAGACTGATCCAGAAATATTATTTCAGAATATTAGATAATACATTTTTTTAATCTGTACAAGTACTCTGATTTGCTCCTTTTCAGCTACAGCACATAAAATAGATTTTTTTTAAGTGTTGTATATTTAAAAACACTATTAAATACACATTTCTTTGTATAAAACAATATAAAAGACAGAATTGTAGACTAATAAATATCAACTCCCAAGCATGGTATATTTTTCAGGTTCCCTTCTCTCTCTGTTAAGAGGGGATCTCTCTTTCACTCTAAATCAAGATGATGTTGGAAGACATGAGTTTATAGATTAAAGTCCTAAACTTGCCTTTCATTCCTTATGAGAGAGTCACTGCATCATGAATGATACCCTATAAAACCATTTTATTAGCATTTATTAGTTGCTGTTTCTCAAAAAGAAGAAGCCAGAAATATTGAACAAAATGAAGGCTTACCTTTAATTTTTTTCATTTATGGTAGAGGTGAATTAATATATTACTTAGGTCAACTGAGTAGTTATGAATGAGTTACTCTGCATAAGTAATCCTGCCTGTTTATGCTAGTAAGAGATCAGATGGCCTGTTGAGTAGTTTTCAAGTCAAAACTAAATAAAATTGCATAAATTAAAAATAAAATATGCCTTAGATTTCACCAAGATTCATAGGAAATATCTAACATATCAAGAGCTTTAATATTTGCAATTGATTTATCAACTTCACTGACTAAGATTCTTCCTTTATTATCCAACTATCAAACTGTATATTTATAGTTCATAAAATCAGACCAAAAATTTTCACAAGTAGACACAAAATTGGAATAATTGCCTATGCAAAATGTTTAGAAATAATTACTCACTTTAATAACTACTAATTGTTCACCTACATTAGGCCAGACACTGTGATACAGAACATCATTCAAAAGATGAGTAAACAGAGTTATTCAGAAGCTCTTGACAAAGAATGGAAAAGTCATAAAAAATAACACCAATAGGTATAAAGTTGTGTAACTGACTCCACTTCTCATAGCCTGAATGTTGCTCCATGACACAAACTTTCCTGCTTAGATTATGCAACAGCTTCCCAATAGACCCGTCTACACTCAGTCTGGCCTGCATAGACTCCTCTGAAGAAAGCAACCAGAAGGATTCTATTTTAAAACATGATAGCACAATGTTACTTGCTCAGAACTCAGAGGGCCTCCTGGTTCCTTTAGAACAAGGATTGTTTTCACAGTGGTCTACAAGCTCTTGCATCTCCTGGTCCCAATCCCATTGTTCTCCTGCATGACTCTCCACCTTCCGCAGTCCAGCCACCCTGGCCAACTCCTGGTCTCAGGCACACACCACACACTCTCCAGACTCAGGGCTTTTTAACTGTTTCTATATATATATATATATATATATATATATATATATATATATATATAG
>NW_025999990.1:5458443-5475014 GCF_001458135.2 Marmota marmota marmota | reverse complement strand
TTTTTTTTTTTTTTTTTGGTATTACTGAGGATTGAACCCAGGAGTACTTTTTCAGTGAGCAACATTCCCATCCCTTTTTACTTTTTATTTTGAGACAGGGTCTCTCTAAATTGCCAAGGCTGTCCTTGAACTTACAATGCTTCTGTCTTAGCCTCCAGAGTAGCTTGGATTACAAGTGTGGACCTCCATACCCAGCTTATGCTCTACTTTTTCTTGACTTTAGAGGGTGCACCTTATAATGAAAAATGTGTCCTGTAAAATGGCCCACTGCATTGCGCTGCAGCCTCATACCTCTGGTATTGACCATGTCAGTACATCATTGTCTGGTGCTTGATCTGATGTCTTGTTTCTCTTGGCCTCAAAGATACAGAAACCTCTGCTCACTATCATGAGCAAGCAAGGGGCCATGTTGAGTGAGTGACCTGGAGGCGAATTCCAAGAGAGATAAGGAAGAGGAATGTGAAATGTCAGAAATGGTTTCTTCCCAGTCAGGCCAGCCAGGCCCTACCTAGCTAGGATCTTGAAGAACACAGTTACAGAAGTTGTTAAAGTATCTGCTTAATTGAAGGAAGGAGACTAACAAAAGATGGAGAAAGGTCTATAGTGGGCATGGAGGGACTTTTAATGAACTGATTGCCGAACAGATGAGGTATCTTGGAAATGAGGCTATTTCTGGAAAGGACATTCAAACAAAGAAAATGGCTATTTGTGTAACAGCAGGCTGGTTTGGGGGGTCTAGGAGTATGGTGGACCATACAGCCTAGTCTTGTGTAAGTATCCTCCCTGACATTCTCACAATGACAAAGTCACCTAAAGCTGTATTTTTCAGAATATACCTATCATTTTAAGTGATGTATGACTTCATATCTGCTGATTAATATTTTAACAAAAAGAATAGAATGTTCTAATCTCCTTTTTTTATGCTCCTTCAAAAGAATCTTGGATTGAATATTCTGCATTTGAATGTAAAAGGAATGCCAAGAAAAACTTTTATTTAAAAACTGCAAATTATGTGAGGTTCTTACAATGTTATGCTATTCCACTTGATCAACATATTTCAATAATGTAAGATAATATTTTTAAATCATAATTGTTCTCTATTTAGCCAATTTTTACTCTACTAAATTGGTTATCTCACAAACATCTATGGCCTCATAATGACATATTACAGTATAATATTTTATACCTTTACAGTAAAAGATTTCATAATATAAGGTACTGATAATTTAATATATGCAAAACTCCATCCTCTAAAGTTAAATAAAATAAGCATTTACACAAAACTATGCAAATTATATTGAATAATTTATTTTAATTTTTAAGAGAAAAAATTTAAACTATAAAATCAATTATTTTTATTATCTTATTTCTGTGGGAGATTTTCACATTTTTTAATGGGGGTTAAGACTACAAGTAACATGAAGGACTATTTACAAAATGCCATTGCCTAGATTAATGGCCACATATTTGTTTTGAGCCAATAAAATAAGCTGACTACATTTTAAGGTTAATATTAAGAAGTTTCATTTTTAGAAGTGTGGATTTTTCTTTTACTTATTTAATTATAGTCATGGTTCTTGACCTAAGGTACCTAACATATCTGTTATAATTTTGTAATGGCCTCATAATGACATAAAATTGCTAGAAATGAAAAAAAAAAACACCTACCTGTATAATAACATTAAGATGAAATAACTACCAACACTAACATAAAATAACACAACATAAAATAAGGAAGAGCAATTAAGTAAAAGATCTTTCATGAAACAAATTTTCAGGTCAAGATCTAAATACAAAAAAGTGCCATGTGCTTGCTCAGAATGCAGATGACGTGCAGGAACAAGGGGCAGGGAGCTGGCCTTCTGACGTAACTGGCACTGCGAGGAGGGCACGGCACCTTCAAACTGCGAGCAACTGCACACTCAGCCTCTGGAAAACTCCAAGTATTGTAAATCTGCAGAATGTGCCCCATGTTTACTTGAGTAACAGAATTAGGATGTGATTTATTTCCTTTGAGAAGACATGCTTTCACAGACCTAAGTATAAACAGCTATTCATGCCCATGAACTGCCATGCCCCCAATTACTGTGACAAGCAGAACCAGGTTGAAGAAAAACAAGGAGCTTCACTCCCATATAAGACTGGACTTATAAATAGTTCCTATAATGTTTGACAGATGTTTCCATTAGAGAAAATATTAGGCAGACAAATGCAATAAAGAGTTGAGGATTGTTCACAATGGCTGAGAACAAGTGCAACGTTTGGATTACTATACATTGACCCTGCTTATTTTGTTTATTACTTTTCCTCTCAATTCAACACTCTCCTCATATGTAACTACTGACACAGACACATTACATCCTCTACTATGAAGTCCAGAGTATGTGTGCTGGAAAACCATCAAACTCCAAGCAAATATCTTGATAATAATTCCCAACAACTACAATTGCTCTTTCAGTCCTAAACATATCCAAACAATTCTTTTCTGTCTTAGAACAGGCAAGCTCAAAATTATTAGCAGATTTCATTTGCAGCTCCTTGGATTTTTGTAGCTTCTCAGGAAATTTCAGATATTCAAATTTCTGATTTTGGATTTCTGAATTCAAATTTCTCTGTGAAACCTGATTTTGAGACTATGTAGATGGCCATTCCAAGTATTTGCCTTATCACAGATCTGCCAAAGTAATTTATTGCTTTCTGATTAATAGGCAGCATGTAATTAAAGCAAAAGATCAAAAAGATCACTGGTATCATTTTTCCTATTCAACTTAATATCTGCTACTGTTTTGGTTTAGATATGTGGTATCACCCAAAAGCTCTTGTGTGAGACAATGCATGAAGGTTCAGAGGAGAAATGATCATATTATGATAAACCTTAACCCAATCAGTGAATTGGTTCTCCTGATGGGATTAACTCTGTGTTGATTGAAGGAGAGTAGGGTGTGGTTGGAAGAGGTGGGTCTTTGGGGGCGAGCCTTTAGAGTATTTATTTTTTATCTCTCCAGTAGAGTCTCTCTCTCTGCTTCTGATCATCATGTGAGCTTCTTCTATCACACTATTCTATGGTGATGTTTTGCTTTACCTCCTGCCCCAAAGAATGGAGCCTGTTGTCTATGGACTGAGACCTGTGAAACTGTGAGCCCTCAAATAAATTTCCCTTTTCTACAATTGTTCTGCTCAAGTCTTTTAGCCACAGCAGTAAAAAAGCTTACTAAAACATATTCCATCCTTTGTCCTAACAAATGATTCTATTTCCAGTTTCAAAACTACTTTCAATATTGCAATTACATATATATTACTTACATAACTCCTTATTTATTAATATATCCTAAAAACTATAACTTATAGAACTTAATGTTTTGTTCTGATAACATTATTTTGATAAAATTTCCTTTAGTTTTCAAAATATTTTTATTTAATTATAAATCTAAAATAATGAAAAACCAATATTATTTCAAAATTAAAATTGCACTAATATTTGTCTGGTAAAGATTTTAAATGCTTTTGCAAAGTGCTTTTTTTTATTGCACCATCCAAACTCTCTATATGTACTCCTGTGTTGCATGATTTTAAAATAAATTAATAGATAGATAAGAACAAGTTTTACTTCAAATAAACTTTAAAATAATATCCTCAACAAATTGATTTGTTTTACATACTTTAAAAAATATTGTCTTGCACATATGGATAGTAACCATAAAAAACAGAAATTTTCTTCAGTTAATTAGCCTATCCTTTTCATGAAGGAAGCACATGAAATTAAATTAATCATCACTATAGAAACACTGAAGCTAATCTTGGGGGAGTCGATGATTGCGTGTGTGTGTGTGTGTGTGTGTGTGTGAGAGAGAGAGAGAGAGAGAGAGAGAGAGAGAGAGAAATAACAACTTGTCTCTTATAGATCATTTTGATAAAGATAATATCTGCTGATTAGCACATAAACAAATTGCTTTCAAAATCTTTTTTTGAAGGGCAAAAAGCACTATCTTGAGAAAATACTGCTTCAGAATCCTGTACTGGATGCCTGCTGCCATGACTAGATGCCAGATCTTCTCTCTCTCTCTCTCTCTCTCTCTCTCTCTTTTTTGAGCATGTATGATATTTACTAACTGTCGAAATGTGCACTTGGTGAGATGGGCATTCGGGTTCTCCTGCTGACATTGCATTTCCTGCATTTATTTACTTAAAAAACTCCTCCTTATCTTTATGTTTCAGTTGGCATGCGACTTTTCCTGAAAGACTTTCCCTAGCCCTTATTCATAATCTGGGTTATTATCTATTGTTATAGGCTCCATATGAATCCTAACTACTCTTATCATCTCTTCACAGTTTATTATGAAGGGTTGTCTCATTGTCTGGGTTCTTTTTTTATACGTCATAAACTCTGGAGCTAGAAGGAACCAAGTGCATCCTATTTTGTTGCTCTATCCTAATACCAATCAGGTATCCTGGCTTGAAACATTCATTTGCTGGGGGAAAAAAAAGAGAGAGAGACAAACAGGAAAATGAGCAAATAAGTAAGAAAAATATGAATGATAATTTTGCCATCTACAACATTGTTCAATATATAAAAAGTCAAATAAATGATGAAATCATGGACATATAAACAAGTAAAACAAAAGAAATAAGACATTCACTTCTCCAGGCATGTAGATTCATCTTTCATGGCTCTTATACTCTTCTCTTGCCATAAAAGATGTGTCAACTGTATTCTTGCTTCGACTGATTTTCTAGTGACCAGAAAGGTGGTGTCCTGAAATAGGCCTGGCTCAAAATTGCTGTCTTTGAAGATGGCGTTAGAGGCCACTAGAAGCTGGAAAGAAAAGTAAATGAATTCTTCCTCAGAGCCTCGGAAAGACTTGTCAACACCTTGGTTTTAGCTGTTTGAGACCCATTTCAAATTTCTGATCTTCAAAACTACGAGAAATATGTGTCATTTTAAGACACTATGCTGTTGGTTATTTGCTAGAGAAATGAAAGGAAGCACAACAGATTGGACATATTTAGTATCAGATCAGGTCTGAGTCTCTGTCTCTGTTGATGATTTCCCTGCAATTTCCCCTCATAGGCATGAAATCTTGCAGTTCAGGTAGCTTCTGCTTCCCTCTTAGTCTCTACCTCCTCCCTCCACTAGGGGTGTCTTTTGTCTTTTTATTGACACAGTTTCCTGAGAGTGATAATTTAATTGATACCACACTCCAGTTTACCTCCTCAGCAAAATGTAAGACATTCTTCCCCAGCTTTTGTAAAACCAGAAGTCAGTGTTAAGATTATGATGAAACATATGTGCTCACTTTGACTGAGGAGCCAATAAAAATCCATGCCACAGCAGATATACTGACTTGGGTATTTGACCTTAGGGTATTTCTCCTTTACCCCCATTGGACATGAGAATTGTATTCTCAGCACCCAACATGTGTCAGATGCTTATCAGATGCTGAATTGATTATTTAATATTTGATTGATGGAGAGTTATAAAATTCACTGAGGGATAACTATTATATAGATAACATTTTATGAGCCAAGCAGCTTATTCTTGTAGCCTTTGAGATTATCATCTTGGCAAATTTGAAAAAATGAATTTTTTTTCAAATCAAAAATGTAAATTGTACTATTCTATTTCTTATCTAGTCCATCAGCTGAATGAAACCTTCTATAAGACTCAGTGTGGTTTGATGGCTACAGTTATCAGGTAGTCATAACAAAATACAATTTTTTGGTTATGTATCTCACTTTTTGTACAGTCTTTTTTTTTTTTTTTTAATTTCCCTTCAGAACCGCCTATGTGACTTTCCTTGCATGCTAAATTTCTGCCATTTTGGTGGAGTACAACAGATACCAACATTTTGTTAATCTGATTAGGTTAAATTAAGAAAAGTGTTTAAATTAAGCAGAAAGTGTTTCAACATATTTGTGGCAAGAATGGAGATGTTATGAAAAACAGACTTGATTCTGAGCCAGGGAAATTATAATACATAACGTTCTTACTTGTTTTGATTTGGACTTTCAATCAAAAATCCCTGTCTTGGCATCAAAATATAAGAATAATGCCCTCAAGAACTCTACACTTATTTTAAACATGATTTCAGATAGATTTAGTGGTAAGAAACAAATGGAAAGAAATGTGATATGAAGGATGAAATTTTCCATTACAATATGGAAAGTGATTGTTTATAGAAATATGTGAGGAGAAGATGGAGAGGTCAAAACTGTATCTATTAAAAACTGTTAATAAGTTAATAATTTATTAACAGTTCTGCAAGAGAATATTCTGATTATGAAAAGGCTTAAGTTACCAAGAGACTGGTGATAACTTATTTCTTCTTGTTTGTCAATTAAATGAAAACAATAAAATATCAATCAAATATCTCAAGTAATAAACTCACACTCATTTGGGGATAACATGGATTAAAGGTTGAAATTAAAAGAATATTGAATTTTTATCCTTTTTGAAAATTTCTAAAACTCCCACAAAGAAACGTTACCTCTATAATTTTAGATGAAAATTTTCTCAATTTCTTTACAAAATATGTAACAAATAACAACGAAAGGAATGAAACCTAACCGGAAAAAAAATTAAAAGTGTGATTAATTTATAAATCAGAGTTGAAAAAGTAGAGATATATATCTCCATTTTTATATATTCGTTATATTGAAGAAAACCTATGTAGGCCAAACTTTGGGACATAAGTCAACTTCACTTCATGAGAGTCTTTCTGAAAAACATGAGCAGACACTCTCTCCCCGGGCGGGATTTAAGACCCATAGACCAAGGATTTCTAGAAGGTCAGGATTGGAATGTTGCTCCTATCTATCCATGCTTTCTCTGCATTGGCCACACAAGTTTCAGGTATCTCCTTGCTCCTGTTAATGTGCCTTTCTAAAATGAGTTCTCATCGGAACCACTGACTACAAAAACTTGGATGAATGCTTTCCTCAAGTGTACCCATGATAACTATCAAGTCTAGCTGCATGAAGAGAATTTAACCCTATACATTCAAAACATGACTTGGGTCTTCAGGACCCAAGAATCAAAACCACATATGGTTTGCTCATTGAGGGTGTCAGTGATGTATTCCTTATTCCTATTTATTACCACATCCCAAAGCACATTTCTAAATTTATGCAGAGAATAAGTGTATTAAAAATAGATGGTAGGAAGAGAGAAAGAGGATTGATGCGCAGGAAGAAGGGATCCTATGTGTTAGGTGCAAAGTGGAAATAGAATACTCAGTGCATGACCAGATTTGGCGTTTTAGAGTAACAAATAAAATCCATAGATCAAAATAAGATGCTAGGAAAAGAGGACATCACTAGCATAGACAAATGTAACTTGTGAGTGACTGAAGGTGCTGAAAGTTTTTTGCAATATCCTAACTGTGCAAAGTCTGACTACAGGAGAAGGTGAAGAATATATTCTGTCTCTTAGATCAATAGTGTGTCCAAGTTTTAGGCTGACCTATGAAAATACTTTAGAACACAGATGAGATGAACATTTCACTATTTCTTTAATAAGATTTACCTGATGGTATGACTCATTGGTAGAATCTTTGTGGCTTGTTTTTTTCTTGTATGGTCATTATTCTTCATATACTTTTTAAAATTAAGAGGTTATATAATGTTAAAAAAATAAGTTAATAAGAACACCATGGATGCATCCCTGGGAAAATCATTGAAATAATTCTGAGTGGAAATTCTTGTTTATAAGTGGCGGGGGGGACCTCAGAAGAATTTGTAGGTAAATAAAAGATTATTTTTTAAAAGGTTTATGTAATAAAAATGCCTCTGCAAAGTATAACATTTTACAAAGGTAAATAAACTTAACATTATGAATAATTACAACTGTAATACATTCAAGCTAAAAGTGGTGTAATGCTGTAAGGATTTGTTTCGTTTTGCATTAGTAAATTTTAAACCTGGGAAAATTTGAAACATTTCTGGGAGTATATGAATGCCTAAAGTCCACATACCAAATACAAGTCAGAATAGAACAACATTCTTATATATTGTGCTACTTTTTGTACCTGCATCTCATAATTTAATGGTAGAATGCTTTTCAAGTATTAAAGAACTAGGTGATCCCCCTTAATTTTAGTCTGTCTGCAGTACAGAAAGTGAAAAATGTTTTAAATTTATTTATATATTCCAGTATTAGCCAGATATTCCAACTTGTAAAAATGTTCAAATGTACTGCAGCACTGAGTACTGGCAAGGACATGTGGGAAAATTGGTACTCTGATAAAAGGTAGTTGAGAATAAATTAGGATAAGATGTCTGGAGGGCAAACTGTAGATTTTAAAAAAATGTAGCACAGAAATGGGAATCCATAATATTTAAAAGCTTACTGCAATTATATTTATCCAATATTATTTATGAGAACAAAACTTGAGGAGTACTGAAAATGTGCAGTCATGTGATATTTGTTGAAAGAATTTTTGAACATTGAAATAATTAGAAGCATATAGCTAAAAAAATTAGTTGAAAAAAAGAATGTAAAGATAAGAAAGTTTAAATAAATGTTTCAACATAAATTCATTAAGTAAAAAAGGGGTATGCACAACTATAGATACAATATACAAATTGGGTTGAAAAATATGGACATGCATACACAAATAGAATATAAGACATCAAAATGGCAACAGTGACTATATTTCAGAGATCAGATTATAGATGACATTTACTCTTTGGCTTTGTTTTTCACTTTTTCTGGGAATATTATAAAAATATGTATTACTCAACCACAAAAGTATTACACACTATTAAATAAAAACAAAGCAACCTTAGTCCTTAAATATAGTTTCATGTATTAAGATTGTTTCATAGTGAAACCCTTCTTTTGATTATTTCCTTAGGCATTCAGGCTAAATCATCATTTATTTCACAATTTAATTCCGTTTAATATTTCCAAATTTCTTATGATATTATTACAAAAAGTACTTCATGATTCAAAAGGATATTTTAGCAGAAGTTTCCAATCTTATGAAACCTTAAGAATATTTGCATTGCTTTTCTTGGTTACTATTAGATTACTGTAGCTCTGTTCTGAAAATTCAGATTCAATGGCTGAGGGGCTAGACCTGGGAATCTGGATTTATAATCAAAAACTCAAGAACACTCTAATGATGGGGCATATATGGAAAGCAATTGTCTGAAGAAATGTATTTTTAGACAGGTTTCATAGATTCACTCAAAAATATGGAATAGTATTCTAAAGAAGTAACTGCTGCACTCTAATCTTCAGTGGGAGTTAAAAAATGGAAACAGGTGTATGTGACATTGTCAGGGATTTAGTTGAGCTGTAATAATGAGATTCCTAATAGCAAAGGCTCTGAACCCTTGGGATGGATTTCTCCTGGACTTTGTAGAAATTACAGTTTTTGCTGTAATCCAGCATGGTTGAATAGTGTTGATTCTTTGGATATATTTTCTAATTTTCTATTTCAAATAACATGGATTCTGTGCATCATATGTGGATATAAATGTGTGTGTGTGAGTGTGTGTGTAATAGAAACAAAAAACACCTGCTTTTATAAGCAACAGTGTTTAATGATCTTATGTTACGTGGGGGTGGAAACATAACTCTAGATCTAATGGAGATGTCAAGTACAGCATACTGCCTAAGATGAATGTTAGCTTTTCTATCACAGGAACTCAGTGGTGAATTTCATGATAGCAGAAACTGACACAAGAGTAATGAATGAGTAGAATTCTGTGATTTTCCATTTTTAGCAAGTTGAAGAGATCGATGTATTTGATTTGTACTTTTGCATTAATATTATCACTTAACGTCAGCCTTCTTGCTTCATTAATAATAATGGACTGACATTCTGCAGAGAGAAAAGCAATTTACTTAACCAACTAATGTATTTTACTTGGATATAGGAAGGCAAGTAAATTTTTGCTCGAGATGATATCTGATATAAAACATGAGAACTCATGCAATTAAAAGATGTTTTTATTTAATAGAACTGTCTTTTAGATAGATGAATTAGATGCTTATTTTGGAACAAATATGGGTTATTTTCACAATACCCAACTCTTAATTCCAACTACATTTACCTCAAGGAATATCTAACTCCTTTTTCACCAAGCCTAAAATTCTGACTAGCAGATATTCTTTCTGCCATTGACTAAAAAAAAATAAAAATAAAAATAAATAAAATTTAAAAATATAAACTTTGCATAAAAGGTCATTTCCATTCCACCCCAACCAAAACCCCAGTTCATCACCAATTATGCTCAGATTCATGAGGACAGAAAAAATATGGTCTCTATTTTCCTGTATTTATAAAGTAGAAGCATTTGTAACTATATATCCACTTGAGATGCATGGGAGCTGGGTCTGACAAAGAAGGAACATATTTTATGGGTGATTTGTTCCTAATTTTTCACTCTTTATGATAAGCTGATATTTCTGTAAGTAGAGAAGAAAGAAAGAAAGAAAGGAAAAAGGATTTCCAGAAGGTTCAGATTAGAGATAAAGACAAATGCATGTGACTGATTGTTTTAGTAAACCATTTTTTCACATCTATTTAATAGCAGATAAACGTCAATTATGTGTTAGAGAATGGTGAATAACCCAGTCAGAATGAATGGATATGGATATGGAATTGTTAGAATTGTTATATTAAGCCCCCGGAGAATAATACCATCTGCAATTAAAAGTGATTTAAGAGCTGATCTCGAAAGTGGAAACAGCCCAAGGTCGCACACATACGGGAAGAGCTTTGGACCTTCATACAGATATTTCTTCTAATTATCAAGGGCATCTTAAAAATTAGCTGCTCTTTTTTTTTCTGAGAACATATATTATTATATGTCTAGTCTTTTCTTACTGCCTTCGAAAAAAGGCATATTTCAGCAATGCTTGTCCTAAAATTAGAAATCATGTATGTTCTCAAAATTTCTAATAAAATGTATATTGTATTACTTATATGTTCAATATGATTAAGGAGGAAAAGTAAAAACAAAGAATTAGAGTTCCATAAATTGTTGGTTATATTTTAATAATTTTTCTCAAAAAGGGGTATGGGGGGAAGCATTGGGAAGCTAAGGGCTTAAACAAAGCAATTTCATCTACAGATAAAAGGGATTCTATAAAATAATTTAATAAAATACATATGATATTCTCAATATGCTAATCAGTTTATAATGACATTGTCTACAGTGTTTTTGTACTAGGAAATTTTTTGGTTTTTGTCAATCTTGGAATACTAGTTGTTTCAGAGTATGTTTATTTTAGATGACAGTCTATGTTTTTGGAATTAGAAAACGAAAATTAAAAAAAAAATAAAAAACTACAAGTGGTCCCAACACAACAGATATTTGCTATTTAGATGCCAGGTGAAAAATATTATAATGATGGAGTCAAAGAATTGACTTGTACTGAAACATATTAATTACCTCCAGGGACTTTCCATGATGTGTGACTTGCATGATGCTCAGTGCAACATACTTCTTGAAAGTATATAAGGATATTGGGTGAGAAATAAAATGGAATTTTTAGTAATCTTTTTAACTACTGTGACCAAAAGGCCTGTGACCAAAAGATCTAACAAAAACAATTGTACAGGAGGAAAAGTTTATTTGGGGATTATGACTTCAGAGGTCTGAGTCTATGTACAGAGGGTTCCATTCCTCACAGCTTAAGGTAAAACAGAGCAACATAGCAGGAGAGTGTGGCAGAGGAAAGTGACTGAGGACATGGCCAGGAATCAGAGAGACTCCACTCACCACATATAAAATATGTACCCCAAAGTCATGTCCCCAATAACCCACCTCCTCCAGCCACCCGCCCACAGTTACCACTCAGTTAATCTCTAGTAGGGGCTCAATTCACTGATAGGGTTAAGGCTCTCAGAATCCAATTATTTTAGCTCTAAGCCTTCTTGCATTGTCTCACATGTGGGATTTTGGGGAACACCTAATATATAAACCATAACAGGGAACATGGGCAATATATCATCCACCTGTTGTTGCAAAGTTCATTTTTTTTATAACAATAGGCTGTTATTTTTCCCACTACTCTATGAGTCAGTAGGACAGACCTATCAGTGTCCAGAAAGCTGGTAGGAGGACCTTGATAGGTTCATAAGCCAATCTTCTTGGTCTGACCTCATAGTGGAGGGAGAAATGGGAAAGGGCGAGAAAGATGAAAATCATGTAGGCAATTATTTCTGAGGCCTATCTTGAGAAACAGAACAGTTACTTTCATCCCACTATACTTGTCAAAGCAAGTCAAAGTTAGCCCACAATCACAAGGTTAGATAGAAAACAGACTTCAGCTCCTTATGGGAGGTGCTGTCAGTCACATGGCAAGACACATGAATCAAGGGAGGGAAGAATAATTGGAGCCATTTATTTTTCAATCTGACACACACATACACACACACAAAACAAAACAAAACAAACAAACAAACAAAAAAAAAACCCAGATACTCAGTGCTTAAATGGTCTTAAATTTCCTCTTAGCTTGACTAAACTTAAGACAGACTTCTTTCTTATTTTAGGCTGTTGACCTCCCTTTAAAGCATTTATTTTGGAAAGTTCTTTCTCTGATGCTTTGAAATATATGTAAATATCTGCCCAGCCACTTAAAAATTTTACAACCCACAAAGGTCTTCCTCAAGAATTTGGGAGTTAGACATCTGAAATGCAATCTTTAGGAAGATGGCGCCACCATGTTCAGCTTCTGAGGGAAGGTAGGGATATTACCTTAAAGGACTCCGGTTAGCAGAGACAGATGCCCTAATTGCAGAGCAAAATGTTTGCAAGCTCAGGAATGATTCCAAATGCTTGACACTATGTGTTGATCAAGCCTCCTCCAAGTCCTCCAGTACTTTTCCACTAAGTCAACTCAGCACTGAACTCTTCCCTACCATTTTGCTTTATTTAGCATAGATTAATTCCGTCTCTCTCAACTATTTCAAGTATTAAGTAAGGTCTTTCTTTCTTGGTTCATTTTGTCTTGTGTAACTTTGATTTTGAAATAATAAAAGTTTAAATTCTGCTTCTGAACGATTTACTACATTCAGATTTACTTTTGTGATTACAATAAAAACTAAGTGGAATTGTTTTGTTTCAGGAGGAAAACTTTTCCCATTCTGTATGCTCTCTATATAGCTGTAAAAATAAACTAACAGAAATGGACATAATTTTAATCCTTAGTAATGCCTTATAATAATCTTACAAATTAATTTAAAATATAGGCCAGTGAGCTATTTAACAATTGATTAAATGTTCACATTTATTAAATATTGGTATGTGCACAGTATCTACTGCTTTCTTAGTAGATCTTAAGAGAGACAAGTTAGTCTCCACTCAAGTCATATTAGAATTGCAGCAACTTGACAACTTCCTTGCTATTATTAATGGAAAATTCCTAGTGAAAAGTAGGAAGACCAGAAGAAACATTCAACATTTGGGGATGAGCGAAAAGGCAATTTTGTCCTATGCAACGTAGAACAGTTAGGATAATGCGTAGATAGACTCTACACACTAAATTCCAGAGACATCCTCTGGGAAGTAAAATTGCCCCATTTGACAAGTATTGATTTAACCTCTTGTTTAGGTATGAGATAAACATTATGCAAATGGATTTTTAAAATGTATTTACACTTGGAAAGAAAAAGGAAACCTAACAGTTATTGAACACCCAGTACATGACAGGCATTACCCTGACCACAATTTTTTATGATATTCATGTTGGCACTATGTAATGGATTCAATCACCTTAGCTCTTCAGACAAGGAGGCATTAACCAGTTCACCCAAAATTACACAACTAGTAAATCCAGGAGTTAAGATTCAGGGTCCATTATGACTATTCCACAGTCCTGATATTTTGCCAGCCTTTCTCTATTTGTTGATTGGATATGATCAATGCAGATTTCAGATTTAAAAGCACATGAGAAATTTCTATTATATGAATAAAGCTTAATTAATGTTATTTCTTGGAATGCTAAAATGTATCAATCAGTCATGATCCACTTAAATACAATGGTATTTTCCTATTGTTATAAATATCTACTTTTTTACCTTAGCTTCTTATATTTTGCATGTCTTAGCTATATATGGACACAATTTATTCACTGAGACTACAAGCTATCTGAAATGAGGCTATTTTCATTTCAATCACTGAATCTCTCATTTTTATAATACTGAGCTTTCCACAACCTACATATTATGCTAAGTATTTGGATTGTGGGTCTTCTAACTCATAGATGTTGTAAGGATAAAATAAAAATTCTAATTTCAAAGTCTTGGAAGAGTAGGATATTTTAATATATGTCTTATATTGATTATAGGCTGAAATGACAATATTTTATGTATAAAATTAAAAACTATGCTATTAAGATCATTTTCACCTGTTTTCTTTCACTCTTTCATGTCTACTAAAATGTCTACTAAAACATTTTAATTTATATATTCAGCTCGCACTATATTTTCAGTGAGCAGTGCTGGTCTAGCATTAAATAGCTTTTAAATAACTATTAGGTTGAATGTCAAGCATATGGAAAATATTTATTTTGACTTTTAATTTTATTTATAGATTATTTATCTCATAACCTTTTAAACATTTAATAACTTCTTGTCTACATGTGAATATAAATGTTTGTCTGTGTTTTAAATGATTGTACACACAGTAAATTCTAGCAATTGGGTAATTTATGATCATATTATGGCCCTGTAATAGCTTCTTCCTGCAGAGACCTTCTACCATATTTGATAGTTTATTCAGCAAACAAATAGTAATGTTCTTATTCTGTGCTTAGATGGTAAATAAATTCCACAATAGTGTATTACTAAAACTAGCTTTAAATGTAAATGAAGTGTGGCTCCAAAATGAGATGATTGTAGAGTCACCAGAATTAGGTTTCTGATTCTACTACCAGTTCTTCAAATGGCAGGTTGTTAACTTCCATTTCTATAATGTGATGTTGTGTTAAGATTTGAGAATTCCTACTATTATGTCAAGTCAGGTACCACTTAAAATTTTCATAAACAATTTTCATTGAATCAATTTCAGGTCAGAAAACAAAAGACACTTGTTGGCAAATAGAGGAAGAATAAAGTGATCAAAAAGATTTGAATGGAATGATGTTTTAAAAAAAGTTCTGGAAAAACTTTTTCATATGCCAGACTAAAAGGTGGTTTACTGGTTTAAAAAAAAAAAAACCTTTTGATATTTGCATTGTCTGCAACAGTAGGTGTAAATCTCATACCTTGTAATGAACAGCATAAACATGGAACATTTTTGTTATCTTACAAATTTTTATTGCAACCAAAAAGAAAATTCTATTGGACTGCACTGTACAGATCTTTGTATGTGATATCAACTTTGGTAATTATGTCTAATCAGAATAGCCTCAAAATGTGCCCATATCTTAATCACCAGAAATGCAAATATGTTACATTGTATGACAAAGTGAAATTTAAATTGCAAGTAGGACTAAATCGGATGACTTTAAAATAGGGAGATGATTTTGGACTACCTGATTGGAACCAATATAATCACAAGTGCTTTTACCAGAGGAAGAGGGAAGAAGAGGGTGAGTGAGGGATGTGACCAGGACTTGACCTACCTTTGCTGCCCTGGAAGATGGATGAAGGCAAACCAAAGCCAACAAATGATGGCGGCATGTAGATATTTGAACAGTGAGAAAATGGATTCTCCACTGGAATCTCAGGCTAGGAACACAGCTCTCATGGCTCCCTGGTTTTAGCTCAGTGTCCCCTGTTGAACTCTGATCTACAGAAAATAGTATTATTTCTTGTTATAAGTTCCTAAATCTGGGGTAATTTGTAAAGGAAGCAATAGAAGACTGACAAGGTTATCTAATGTAATTTCAGTACTGCTTCCTAAAATTGTGGGACCAATCTAATTTTTTTTTTTATTGATTTGGAATGAAGGGGATGTAATGGAAACAGAGAAGATGTTTTTCTGGATCAATGCTTTTGTTCTTTATATTAAAAAATGGGAAATTTATTTCTTCCTCATATTTTTAATGCATTATGTGCATTCAAATTCTGAAGCATGGTAAAACTTTGATTAATGAAACACAATTAATAAGATCTCCAGTTAATTGAAAATTTGTGTTTCTTTTTTCTTTATCCAACTTAAAGGAGGAATGATAAATGTAAGAAAATTTATATGAGAACTCCCAGCCAAAGAACTAATAAATGTTCTGGAGAAATAAGATGAGCAATTCAATACTTTAGATTTTTTAGGGAAAAAATCATTAGTGAAGTACTTAAATTATTTTTATGGCCATATTTAATAACATTAATATTAGGTAGAAGAATACAAATGATCATTAATGCAAATGTTCCAAATTCCAAATTAGAAAATATTTCACATACGAGAAATTAAACCATTCATTTAATACCACGGTGGGATTCTCCATACTCTCCAAAGCAAAAGAAGGTTTAAGAGTTGGGGTTACAACTCAGTTGTATAGCACTTGCCTAGCTTGTATGAGGCACTGGGTTTGATTGTCAGCACCACATATAAATAAAATAAATATGAATACATAAAAATAAAGGTTCATCCACAACTAAATTATATATATA
>NW_025999990.1:5394383-5458418 GCF_001458135.2 Marmota marmota marmota | reverse complement strand
ATATATATATTTAAAAACTAGGTTTAAGACCAAGATGTTTCGAGAACAGAAAAAGAAAATGTTAATGTTTTAAAAATTCTGTTGTCATCTACTTGTATGTCACACTTTATAAATTAAATATTTGTTTTATTTTACTGTCATCATATTTATAGGTAATTAATGTTATACAAATTAACCCTTGAAAAAGCAGAATTTGTTCATGATGATAAGAGTTAATCAGAGATGACTACTGAAGCCACAACTACTGAGATGGGGTAGAAAAGGGGAGATAGGTTTCCAAAACCTCAGAAATGAGAGGGGCTACTAGAGAGATCTGATGTTCAGAACATTGAGGAGAAATATAGAAGCTGCACTTGATACCTCAGATTTTGGTACTTGGATGCAGATGGAGGTTCAAACCAAAGGCAATTTCTGTCACCAAATAATTTGGGCTATCTCTGGTGTAATATATATTCTTATTTCTCCATTTTGAAAAGTCTTATTTTTATAACCCATTCCCAGGCTTAACTCATTAAGTCTAGAGTTATTTACATTAAAAAATGCCTTCACTTTAGAAAATATTTATGTATAATAATATAAATTCCACAAATTAAAGAAAGCATTTGTATGTATTGCTATAGTTTAAACCTTGTATTTTTCATTGCTGTGACAAATACTTTAGGGGAAAACAAACAAACAAACAACAACAACAAAAAAAAAGTTAAAAGAGAAAAGATTAATTCTGGCTCACATTTCAGAGGTTTCATGGTTAACTTTCTCCTTTGCTCTGGGCCTGAGATAAGGCAGAACATTATGACAGAAGGTGATCCCATAGGAAACAGGGGTCATGGGAGGGACCAGGCACCATATATGGCCCCCAGGGACCCACTCTGTCCTATGAGAAACTACCTCCTACATTCCATCACCTTTCTATGGTCCATCCAGCTATCAATGGATTAATTCACTGAATCAAGGGCCCTCATGATGAATCTTTCCTGAAATTCTCTCCTCTGATTACTAGTGTATTGTAGATCAAGTCCCCAGTGAGCCTTTGAGGTCATATCCTTTGTAAACCATAACAGATTTGGAACTTCCCCAAAGGTCCATCTGTTAAAGGCTTCGCTCCCAGCTTGGTTCAACAGAGATCTGAGTGGAAGGTTTTAGATTATTGGGGGTGTACCCTTAAAGGGAATAGTGGGATCCCAACCCCTTCTGCTTTGTATGTCATTCCCAGTCACAAGGCAAACACTGTTTCTCTATGATAAACTCCCACCATGGTGAGCTGCAATGGACCCAAAGAAATAAGGCCAACCAATCCTGGATTGAAAACTCCAGCACTGTGAGATAAAACTCACATTTTCTTTCTTTGAGTTGATTTTCTCAGTTTGTTACAGCAACAAAAGGTGATTTCCGTAGATGAATCATTAAATTCTTAAGTTTCACAATATTCACACTTGTCTTGTTACCTATATCTAAAAATGCAAAAGTTTAATTTCAAATACATATGTTTAATAAATAACTCATGACTATTTCAACTAGTAGAAGAATAAATAATAAAAGCATATATTACTTTTTTCAGCAAAAAATAATTCATTTATGTAGCAAATATTTTTTGCAGAGATTTGTCTCCTTTTTATTACAGTTATCTTTGGTAGTACATCCTATTTGATGATTTCAAAATTCGGTCTATATAGTTCTTGTAAATGTGACTTCATCTCCCAATATTAGGGGGTGGTGAAATTCTAGGAGGAAGTTCACTCATGATTCCTATTTATTTTTACAAGTAATTGGTTCAAATATTGGTGTATGATCCATCAAAGCAAATAATTCAAACTTACATTTTGTATTTGACTTCTAAGAAAAAAAAAATTTCCTTTTGACTTCTAAACTAGAAATATGAGCTGATTCAAGAAATAAAGCCCTTGAATGTCATGTTTAATAACACAAGGTATTGAAGACTGAGTTCAAAAAGGAAGCATAGAGATCAAATAGGACAAGAAAAGAGAGTCCAGGTTCAGAAGATGCCTGTTTTATTCCTTGATTTTTCAGGTTCTTTCATTCAACAAATACTCTTTCAGCTTAAACAAATTTGGATTGAATTTCTAGTTATTTGTGATTAAAAAGATCCATATTAATTAAGTAGAATATATGCCTCATGAAGGATGATATTTTTACATATTTAATCGTTGATGTATCTAAAATGCCAAGAGCAGTTTCCACCACACACTAGAAATTCAATAGTTATTTTTGGAAGAATGATTTTTTTAATTTAATTTTATGCAAGAGAAGTTTGATTTTATAGACTACATAATAACAATCAGTTAAACACTATCACCTAAGATTATTAATTTTCAGGCATTTCTAAATAGTTTTCTTTAAAGGAAAAGGAAATATCTCTTGCATGTTTTAATTGATCTTTATCTTTCTTGTTCTAGTCTTTAAAGTGTCGGAGTTTCAAAGTGAACAGCAGAATTTGAATAAAAATACTTCACTTTGACAACTGATTAAAATTATTTATACCATGGCATTGTTCAGTATGTTGTAGACTAATTAATTGCATTTTCACTTCATTATGATAAAGAACTGTTAATATCTTTTCAAGTATCTCTGGGTACCATTAGGTTCCAGAAACTGGGATTATTAACGGCTATACTTGGTACTGTCGTCTTTCATCCACTGACAGTCCCACAATGGCTGCCCCACTTTATTTCATTAAGTCATTGTTATCAGTGACAGAATGACTTCATCAAGCATACAGAAAGCAAAATATATATTTTTGTTCTATTCTCTTTCTCGTCACTTTCAAGTAGTAGGTTCTCTTGAGGAAATGGAAAGTTATCCGTCTCTTATTTTTTAAATTTTGTTACAAGTAGAATGTTTAACTCCCACAGGGTCATCAGTTTTATTCTGTATTTCCTACAATTCCATGAGAAGTTTTACTTACTGTTAAATCATGAAGACCTCTTCTGGAAGCATTTTAATTACAGTAGAAAATATGGGTTCCTTCTGAAAAAAAATTATAAATTATTATATTCAATAATCATAAATCTGTACATTTGTGACCTTATTTGATTTTTATCAGGGGATAGGATGTAAGTTTTTACATCTGTGGCTTGATCTGAATAAGTTTTTGGTCCTTATATTTTTATGGTATTCTTAACTAATAAATTAACCTGACTACAATACTGTTTTAAGTAATCTATACAATTTATTCTGAGTTCACCAGATTTTTGTGAGTTTTATTTCCTATATATTGTGAGTTTTCCCTACATTTTTGTGAGTTTTTATTTACCATATTGAATTGTCAGTTGTCCTGACTTCTCAATCTTCTCCATGTGAGAATTCCTGTTTTTCCTTATCTTTCATGACACTGACATTTTTGAAAAGCTCTGCTTAGTTATTTTTGAGAAGACCACCTGATGTTTTTCTCATGATGACATCAGGCTTATCCATTTGGTGAAAATACACAGAAGTGATATGCCATACTCTGCCCATATTGGGTTTCAAAATGTCAGTAGGTGTTAAGGTTAATGTTGAAGTGATCTCTTGATTAAGATGCTGTGTGCTGAATTTTCCATTACAAAGTCAGCATTTTTACCTTTGTGATAACTGAATACCTATGAGGAAACACCTTGAGAGTATATGAACATTGTTTTTGATTAAAATTTTCTTAACAACAATTGAAAAGATCTTTGCATTTGTGCATAGCTTTGGGGGTTAGGGGAACATAAGAATCATACCCTAAATCAAGTCCTTTTCTCGGTATGACCCCTCTCAGGTAGTGCATTCTAGTGAAGCCATAGAACAGCAGCCTGTGAGCTTGGCAAAGTCCTGTCTCTGTCCTTGGAGCTTGAACAAGTGTTAAGTGTCTAACTGCAGGGTCTGCCAAATACCAGCTAGATCTGGGCTGCAGTGTTTTACAGGCCAAGGTACTTCTAGAGCTAGACATTTTCTGAGTGGATATCCAAGATCCAGCTAGTGGGTTTCTTAAGAGTGTTCTTTCCAGGGGACAAACACATATATTACATTTATAAACAAAAACTTATATCCATTATTCTTCCTTTCATCAGTGAAAGTAATTTCTTACTTCTTCATTCTAGTTGAAACTTTCTGGATAAGATTTGGGTGGAAAAATTTAGTTATTAGTGTTGCTTCTGGAATGTTTTTCAGATGCTAAATAAGCACACCTGGAGTGCAGATTCCTTTCCAGATTAAAGTGCTTGAATGCCCAACTAACTTCCTCTGGGGTATGGAATACATGCACATGTCCATCACATTACTTACTCACAGGGAGGAATATGGAAGAAAATTACAGGAAATGCAGACAAGTCATTGGAATTTAGCTTCACAGTCTCCACCAATGCAGAGTACTTTGTCTGCACCTTCTACTTTCTTTTTCTTCTATATAAGAGCTATACCTTTCTATTGTCAAGAACTTCAATGACTTTGTGCACAATGTAATTTGAGTCAAACTATGTTAAAATGGCTGCATTTGTGAAGCAGGTACTTTTTTTGTTCCATATTGGTCAGTGTTTTTATACAGATATATGTAAGATGAAGCCCCACTTTTATGAGCAAGTTTTTACTCCTCAATTTTTATTCATCCTTTGCTGTTTCTGACTACTCCACAGTTCCACATTCACACCCTCCTCCTGCTTATTAGTAACCAGAATTGTCAATTCCTCCCCTGTGAAGCTATCTAATCTGTCTTTTCTCCCCATCCCTGTGGCCAGGATCTGTTTTCCAGCCACCTTTTAGTCCTATCTAGCCTGCAGCATCCTTCTGCTTTTAGGTTTGCTTCCCCTGAGATCCCACAGCGGTGGACACAATGTCACTGCCTGTGCTGCTCCATCAAGAAAAGTTATTGGAAACTGAAAATCTTGCCCCTTCTCCCTGGCTCTCTGCTTCATCCAATGTGGACTTACCTTTTCTCTTCCTCACTTTATTTTCCTCATTTCCCTCCCAACCTTGTGCCAGGGTTGCTTTTACTCATTTCATAAACATGTTACTGTCTATGTCTCCTTATAAATGATTTCTTTGTATCATCAATTTCCTCCCTCAAACCACTGTTTTCTTATTGTCCTTTGCATTCTTTCTTCCTGACATCATTTATTCTGAACCATTTCCCTTTTCTCAGATAATCCTTTCATGCACGAATTCCCTTAAACACGACATTCATCTTGAAAGAAATCACCTCGCCTCTGCCTTCCAGATGCACTTCTCCCAACCAAAAAACCCTGGAAACAGGTGTCCTGTTCCCTGTCAGGCTTTGCTTGGCTCTACAGGAACAGGTAGTTATTTCTGAGACATCTGCACACATCTGACGGGAGCACTCACCTTCTATAAATGAAAGTGTTCATGTCCATTCTTGTTCTTCTCCCTCTTGCCCCTAGGTTTTTCATCTTTGCAGCTCCCCAGCCCTGTACTGCACAAGACCCCAGGAGGAACTAAAGTCACGTGTATGAATAAACAAAGGAACACATCTTGAACAAATGAAGAAGACACGTGTCAACCCTGGTGTTGCTGCTCAGTTGTCACTTATCCTCTGAAACCTTGGCCACGTCTTCAGCTTATATAACACCAGGGAAAGAGTAAAAAACACAGCAAGTCAATGACTATTACTTGGGGAGAAAATACTAGATTTATAAAGGTCAGTTAGGTTTCAGTTGATAAACAAAGGTCAGAAACAAGCCATAAACTGCTTGAAAGGAGCTAGAATTTCTTACCATTATTTTATATACTCCCAAATAACACAAGTATAAATTAAATGGAAAATAATCATGTGATTGTGATGGTTAATTTGAATTGTCAACTTAATGGGATTAAAAAATGTCAGGATTAAGAGGATCATGGGTGTGTTGATGAGGAATTATTGGCATGTGGGAGAGCCAACTGAAATAGAGACCCTTCTTAAGTGTGGGCAGCACTGCCCAACAGAATGATGGCTTACATGGAAAAAAAGTTGGAAGAACAAGGAAGCAGCAGCAGATGCAAGCTTGATTTTCTTGAAAGTGCTCTTGATTGCTGCTGCAATCATCTGAGGATATTGGACTCTGGCTTCTTCACTATTCCAAAGCAGACTCTGCCAGGGATTCTCCAGGGAGTTTACAGAGGCCTTTGGTCTTAACTAAGCTAGCGCTCTTAGTGCCTCTTGTTCTGGGGCTTCAGCCTCTTGGACTGTGCAGCTGCTGCTTCTTCCAACTCTCTAGCCTGCAGACAGCCATGTGGACTATCCAGCTTCTGGTCAAGTAAGCCAACCTAATAAGTCCCCCTTTTATAATTATACTTCTAGTTGATTCTGTTCCTTGTGATAGCTCCAGTCTCTCTGTGCTGTATTCATGACACAAGTCTCTAGAGTAGATTTGATAAAAAGAAAGTTCTTTATAAACTGAAATATTGCAAACAAATATGTAGCATTTCTGGCTCTGAACAATGTGAATATCATTTATAAAACACATTTACACAATACTTATACACAATCTTCAGTGGATTACGATTATTGTGTCCATCAACTTTCATACAATATCATGATTCTCCTGATAGAATTGAACAATGATTAGCTCTCTACTGTTGAGAGCAATTCAGTTCCATCAAATTTCCTGCTGTCTGTGCCATGCCATATGCAGGGTGACATTGCTAAGCAGCAGCAGCCAGGGGTCATGATATTCATATGCCTCAGACCCATGAATGAGAGGCCTCTGATGGGTGGGTGTTTATTTAACACACACACACACACACACACACACACACACACACACACTTCATACCCTACATCTCCTTCATGATAACATCAAGTTCAGTCACATCATTTTGGCCTACTACTAATTGGCAGAATGAAGATTAGAAGCCAATAGGCTAAATGCTACAAAGTTCTATGATTTTTTATTTGGTTTTGTTTTGAGATATAACTTAGTACTGCAAATAATCCACACAGGAAATATTTAAGATAAGTACCCAGGTGGAAGGAAAAGAGCAACATCTTGCTTCAAAGGACAATGAACACCATCTGACAAGTCTAGATGATTTTTTTCCTGAATCAACTGAACATTCAGCCATAGTTAGCTTCATTGAGCTAAAACTGGGTAGGCTGAAGGGAATCCATAATTTGAATCAGATAGAAAAGTATAATTAAAGATACAAAATGAGAAATAGGAGGTGCTTCATTCATAGTTGGTTAAGGAATTATGTTTCACCTCTGTGGGGTGAGGCGTAAGTCATAGTACACATGGAAATATGTACTTAACAATGCTTAGTGATTTCCCATGAGAAGATAACCCCTTGTCAGTGTCATCATTTATTAAATTTCTATTAGTTTCAAGCCTGAGGGTATGTGATATTATATATATATAAAAATTATATATAGAAAAATTTTTATATAATTATATTTATAATTTTTCTATATAATGTATTATCACTACTTTTAAAATAGCTTTCAAGATAAATAATTTATTCAGGGGTAAACCCACTTCAAGAAATATATTCATTATGTTAGTTTACATTGTGTTGTGCTATTAATTGTTTCACTTTTGCAATTAGATAGATGACTATAAGTCACTTTGTTAGCACAGGGACATTTAATCTAGCCATCATTTCTTATTTGGTGTAAGGCTTTAGTCATTGTGTATACCATATCTAAGAGACTTAATTTCTTTACCTTCACAAAATGGAATTAGTAATACTTCTTAGGGTTTGGAGAATCAAGTTATCACATATCCATGAAGGGCACAGCCATCTCCACAAACTCAGACATGGATAGTTCCTTTCCCCTCTGATGGAGTTCTAAATATTGATATATAAACAAAAGCTATGGTTGTTCAGAGAACCAAAGTTCAATGTCACCTGTAAAAATGTAGATTAAGGAATTGTGAATCAATAATATGTTTTTTTTTTATTAGGCTTTGAAGGACCTGTACAGTTGGCAAATATTAAGGACAAGTGTGCATGTGTGACATTATGAAAGGGGGGTAAGTAGGGCTCTGGCTGCATCTGCATATTGAGGCAGGTAGAGTATTACCTACTCAAGAGATGGTCAGGGCAGGAGCCTGGATAAAAAGTGATATCTTCAGTGTTCTACATGACAAAACTGAAGACTTTCTTTGAAGGAAAGTTGTTTCTGAATAGCAATGGAGCTACTCTGAGTGATCCTCCTATCACTCTTTGATTCCAGGCTAATTCCCACACAAAAGTCACCAACTATGAGACTTAAATAGCTTTGTCCCTGCCTCCTTGCAGGAAGCTCCCCAAATCATCTTCCTATAAGGGGATCTATTTTTAACTTGTTCCATTGGCTACTCCTTTTACTGGCTCTGGTGTTCATACATTTGCATGCTCTGTTAAACAGGATGAATGCCAAGGAGTGTGAAAATGAACCCGTTATTCATGAACATCCCCCGCATGACTTCCTATTTGCTCCTACAAAGGTGCATCATTCAAATTCCTGCATAACACGGTAGTTCAATGTGGCAGGTTGCTTCCAAAAAAAAATTAAGTTGAAGGATTTTCATCCAGATGTGCTTGAATTTTGCATTAGATAAATTTTATTTCTTCAGTCGTTTTTCTGAACTTAAGAAATGTCATCACCTTTGAAAAGGTCACATTGACTTTAAATTAGTCAAGAATTAAAAAAAATACTCCGGAGTATCTTTTTAAAACTATATTTGTCTCCTAAAAATTTAAATTACTATTGAAATGAATGTAATTTGTTGAGATAGATGTTTTTCTCTTTTTGCTGCTCATATGAAAGAAAAAGAAATTCAGTTGTAAATTCTCAGTTTCTAGTGTACTTGATCTATAGACTTCTTTAACTTCCTAAAATGGGCATAAGTTGTTAATAACATAGAAACACAATTTAATTCTTCTCTCACATATGCATTTAAGTGAGCACAACTCTTATTATTTGCAATACACTAAAATGAAGAGCTTTGTTAGTTAATGTTTTAATGTGTCGGTTTCTGTCAAGAAAAAATATGCAGTGGCTTGGAAATAGATGGTGTCCTTTTTAATGAATCAATAATTTGTATATATCATATATACATTTTATCTATATATTAAGGTAATTTCATGTAAAAGTCAACGTTTAGACTTCTTTTCACATGTACTTCTCTTCTGAGAATTTTACTTTCACATTAGGAAATGAGCAATTTTCTTCTAAAACTTGGAGTAGCTTTTATTCTCTATATTCTAAAGTAGAAGCTGCATCAGGGGAAGCCTCATCTGAATAAAGTGAAGACTAACCCTGTTCAAGGTAAACTGTGCTTTTATGAAAGCACTTATCATCATACATAAACAGCAATTTTATCTTTTTATTGCCGCTTATTTAAATGAAGGAATCCACTCTCTTTTCCTATCACATTACAACTTGAATTAAGTTTATGATACAATCTTACTGATGGGGTTCTTCCTAATTGTGACTGATAGGAAACATGAAGACAATGTGGGTTACTGTTGAGCATCTGCATTCTCTGGTATCTGAGAGAACAGAGCTTCCCATGGAATCCAGAAAGAAATGAGAAGGTGCCAAGCAGAATTCTTCCCCATGATGTTGCCATTACATGGTGAGGAAGTTGAAAAAATATACAGATGGTATCCAATTTATAATACTCCCATTTCATGATTGTGCAAAAGTGTTATGCATTTGGTAGAAGCTTCTTCAAATTCTGAATTTTGATTCTTTTTTTTCAAGCTATTGATGTGCAGTTAAATCCTTTCTTATGATGCTGGGCATTGGCGGCTTCCAATCTGCCACTCAGTCATAGTTTCATCAAACAAGATGAATTATTATGTGCCACATATGTAATAAACTAATTCTTGCCTCATTTTAGTTAGAATAATGAGAAAGGAAAAAAATGGAAATTCAACAAGAAAGCATCAAATAAAAGCTTTTAAAGCATAAAAATAATAATTCAAACACAAATAAGTGACTTCCTTGCATTTCATATGTAACAATGCAGGCTTTTATAGTAAAAAAATGTTAAAAGTTGTGTCATATATCACTGCAGCAATATTTTTAATGTTGTAACAAGTTCTTTCCAATATTTCTATAACTTTAATGAGTAGGTTTCTAGTAATATATTTGTGCAGAAAATTATTATTTCTCTTTTAAAATATAAACAATTGTCTAATTTGTACATTTTTCTATAAAGTTTAAGGTTCACACTTTGGGGTACATCACAATATCAAAGACATTTATTGGTTGATTCGATATTTTGAAATTTTTTATTTGTTTTGTTTATTTTTATTTGTGTGGACATTTGGCTATATAGAAATGTTTTCATACAATTTAATATAAATATTTTTTTCTTGCAATGCCTCCATCTGTTCATTCCATTTCTGAAAATATTTACTGGTTAAATATTGCTTTCTTTCCTATTTCTCTAATATTCCATGTTTTATATAAGGAAAATAATAGCACTATTAAGTTTGGAAATTTAAGTTTTTTAAAAAAATTTTCCCTTCTTAATATCTTGGCACATAACAGGGAGTAAAAAGTACAGAAGAAAAAAATTCCAGAGAGTAATGTTTGCATATTGTGAGATATAATGCTCTTACAAGTATTTGTAAAATTGTAGCTCACTTCTGGTTTGCATTTAGTGCCTAACAATAGACACAGCTGTTGATAGTGTTATTAATAAGAAGATTGTCAAAAATAGATGCAGCCATCACTCAATTGATATTAATTGGAAATTGATTATTCAATATCTTTTTAGAATTTTTATCCATTCCCAAAACACTGAAGGGTAAATTGCCCTAAATGGCTTTATCTAGTTTTCAGGTAAAGGGTTTATGAGTTTATGTATATTTAAGTTTTAAAATTCTTTTGCCTTCATGAATGTGATTCTCATTAACTACATATGAGAAAGTTGAGGGCTTGGTAAGTTTAGGGTGCATATTTTTTGTGGGAAGAGAAAAGGCTGAGAAGATGTGTATTACATCCCAGATCCACTTCCATTATTTGTGCACCAAAGGCAAGTTGATGTGCCTGAGTTTTGGTCCCTTCACTGTTCAAATGAAGGTGTCAACAGTAACTGACCCAAGCAGTTGACTACATGTATGTGGAGTAGATCCATTCTTATGAAGAAGCACTGTTTGAGGGAAACTGATGTAAAGATAATGACCTTATAAGAAAAAAGGAGCTCATGGTATTGGATATTTTAAAGGACCAAAGTTTGCCAGAATCTGATAATTGGAATCAAGATGCATATGCTCTCTCTCAGGGTCAAAGTTGCAATAGAAAAGTGGTTGTTCTTCCCCACATATTGGGATGCATGGAGCATAGGAATCCAGTTAAAATGCATATACTTTCTATTTTATAAGATATATTCAGAATCACAAATATCAATATATTAGTATTTTACAATTATTTGTTATCTTTTATTTGAGTCAAAAATTGGAAGACATAAAAAGACAAGGAATGAATAAAGAATTCTCTTTCCTAGATTTTTGGAATTTCATTTTCCATCGCCCATGGGGAGGTTCATCAACACAGATTCTATTCCAACATGTATCACCTTCCAAGTGACATCTACTGACATCTGCTTTCTCCCTCACCTTTTACTCTTACTTGAAACAGCATGCATACATGTGAAAATATAAATTGGATTTTAAGTAAATAAGCTGGAGTGTTAGCAGACGGTTTTTTAGGAAATTACAGACTCATCATTTCATTTAGTATTACCATACAAGTAATCAGTTTTTCCTAAATTCCTGAATTTTTCTCTGGGATGGTCTAGTTGTTTACATCAGAAAGAGTTTGGAGAGCTGCTTTACCACTTACATATCAAAATTTTGATCTACCACAAGGCAGAATAAGTAACTTAAGGTGCTGTATTTGTGCAGCCCTCCAAGTTTTGGGATTCCAGGGTTAAGCAACAGAGAAAGAAATTATATTTTGAAACAGTGCTGTTAAAATTCATACTATTCACTAGCGTAAATATTATTTACACTAAATATTACTCATACAGTAATGGGTGGGATATACAAAGATATAGCTTATTTCTATAGCATAAGAAGCCACCAGTGCAGTCTGTGCACTTCTGGGCAGCTCTGTGCTCCCCTGTGGAATCAACACAGCTCTGAGGTTTGGTGATGGCATGCAGGGTGGTTGGATTCTCAGTGGAAAAAAAAACTGTGATTAAAAGATAGATGAAATTCAACTGTTTAATCACATTATATTCATTTTATTTCAGTTATATACATTCTCCTTTTAAAGTATAATTGCATATATAATTTCATTATAGCTACTAATATTTACACTGTAGTGCCATTGATACACTAGCAGAAATTATATAAATATTAATTTGTTGGCCTTTTGCAAATGTCAGGAGAGTGTTCTCAATTGATATGACATTGTAAAGAAGGGAGTTTTAAAGAAAAGGAAGTGAGAGGCTTCCAGAGAAAGAATCTCCCAGGTGGCAAGAAGGTTCCTACCAGTAAAAGTGTAGAAAGTCAGTGAGATTTATGAAAGTATTGGGCAGGTGAGGCCAAATTAGGACACGTGGTTTTCCTACACACTATTAGAACTTAATTATTGATAAAGTACAGTATCAGTGCTCAACCTGCTGCTTGCCATGTTGGAGAATATTTAACAGATGCCCAGGCACTTTAAAAATTCTCTTCTGTCCCCATCTGACCTCAGTCAGAGGCCGAGAGGCAAGTCTACAATAACTCATTCACTTTTCAAGGAATATTTATTTACAGCCTATTCTAGGCTGTCACTGAGCTCAGGTGAGAGGGGCAATGGTGAGGAAGACAGGAAAGAGCTCAGCTCTCAAAGGACTTGAGGGATATAATAAAGTGTTTATATTTCTTCCCCGACACTTGACAGAATTCTAATTGAAGCCTCTGGTTCCTTTTTGGAACTCTGTGTTCAGGGATATCGAGATGACACTGTGACTAAGTGCAGCCTTAGAAAGGGTTTCTTTTCAATTCCATTATTTTGTTCTCATATATTTTAGAGATCAAGTATGCCAAGTGTTTGCTGTGTTATTTGCTGGATTCAGGACCAGTCTATATTATGTGATGACAAAGAACCAATACATTCCTGTGACTTTACTAAAATATAATCTCATATTTTAACATGCCCTTTTATATCCACAAACACATATGAATACAGATGTTCAAAGACAAATATAGAACAAGTATATAAGAAGGACAACTTCAACAACACAGTACATTTTTATTATTTCTACTTGGAAAGAAGAGGACCTTTTGCAAATGAAATGCAGTGTTATGGTTTGGATCTGCAATGTTGCCCAAAGGCTCATGTTGAAGGCTTGCTCTCCAATATAGCTTTGCTCAAAGGTGGGGCTTTTGGAAAATGGGTTCATGACTGAACGGAATGGACTATCATGAAAGGGTGAAAGCTATAAAAGGCAGGGAATAGCCCTGGAAGGGTTCATCCTGTCCTCAGACCCTCCCTCTCCTCTCCTTTCTCTCTCTCTTTCTTACCCAGGTCCCAAAACAATGAACTCAGCTGACAATAGGGTGAACTATGAAACTTTAAGACACTGAGCTGTTTTTCTCAGATATTTTGTCACATTAAAAGAAAGCTGACAAAACACGCATTTATTTATTTGGGCTCCTAATGTTTGTTTTCCTTATCACTTTCCTAAAAACCACTTAACATATTTTCTTTCATCATCTGTTAAGTTATATCTTGAATACCCATGTTGTGCAAATAGCCATTATACTTTGTATAAAGTCACAAAAGCAAATCCTAGAGAAGTTACTTAGTGCACGGACAATAATATAGGTAGAATTTTGTTTAGTCAAGAAAACACAGTCGGGCATGATAGTGGAAGTTTGTAATCCCAGCAGTCTGGTAAACTGAGGCAGGAGGATCACAAGTTCAAAGCCAGCCTCAGCAATTTAGTGAGACACTATCTCAGAATAAAGAGTAAAAAGGGCTGGGGATGTGGCTAAGTGGTTATATGCCCCTGCATTCAATCCTTGGTATGAAAAAAAAAATGCAATTTTTTTTTAAATAATGGTCACATTTCTGTATGTAATAACAACCCCCTCAGCCTTCTCACTTAGCACTGTTCCTAATCTGGCACCATCTCACTGAAAATATTAATATATTTTTCATTAATTAAAATGTTGGAGAAAAAATACCTCGCTTTCTTCCAGTTAGATAGATTTATTCATTATAAAGCAAAACTATATGATTTCTCATATATGAGTTGATTCTTTTTTTTTTTTTCATTTTTTGTATCAGTGAGACCACTGAGCCACATCCCTAGCACTTTCTTTTTTTTTTTGAGATGCATGTCTCATTAAGTTTGCTGAGGCTGGCTTTGAACTGCGATCTTCCTGTCTCAGCCTCCCAAGTCACTGGGATTACAGACATGTGCTACCACCCCTGTCCTGGTCCCTCTTATTTTATCATTTTAAGGTGGAAAGAGATAGAAATGGGTTGGCAGTCTTTTCTGAGTTTAGTATATTTATAAAACATTGTTTTCCAATCATACTTTGTTTATCATACTTTATTCAAAAATTACTTTTTACAGTTAACCAAAATTTGAACATGAGAAAATTATTGTCTACTGTTATTAAATTACATATTATATATCATGAATTAGATTTTAGAAAGAATAGGGAATCAGGGTAAAATTCATTTTGTGCTGTTGGGTTTCCTGCTCAAAATCTTAGGTAAGTTGATCCAGGATTAATATTAGTGGCATTCTAGGTAGATGTTAAAGAGAAATTTGAAATGACAAGCAGTTGATAAAAGCACATTTTAGAGACAGGAAGCACCATAATTTATGTGTGCTGTAAAAAGCAAATTCTGCTAATCCTCTTCAGGTTCTTGTTAGGTCACTATCTAATGGCCAGCAAGTAGCCAACTGGTATACAACAGTAGGCAAGACATCATGCTAAACTTTAAATCCAAGGACACAACTCCAGTGATGTAGTTCAAACATGTATCAATAGGCAACTGAGGTAAACAGGTAGCCATTTAACTAATATTAATTATTTCAGTGATGAGAAGTATTAAAATGCACACATATATGCACACATACCATGTACATCTAAAATTTAGTGGAAAATATCCTGCTAAATTACCAAAAATAAAAAATGTTTTAAAAGGCATTAGTATAGGTCTATGAAAAAAAAGATTAGATAAAAATTGAACAATATCAGGTGCTTGAAAGATATTGTATATATGAGTATTATTAATGATTAAAATTTTTAGTATTGAAATTTCAAAAATAATAATAGCAACTCAGGTTTGAAAAGCATATTTATAAAGAGATTCCAAATCCATCACCTTATTTGAATGTCCTATAAATATAAATTTTACACTCTTTCTCGCTCACCCAAAGCACAGATGTTTGAACAATTACAAGATTTGACCACACAGAACACATGTACCTGAGAGTAGACACCTGCTACCTCTCAGAATGGCTCTTACTGCAAACATGTTGATAGTCACTGAAAGACTAGTTTAAAGAAAGCATAATTGCCCAGGCACTTTATTCATTTCTTCAAACCTCTAGGGACTTATCTTGCATGACTCTTAGCAATTTTTCCCCTTGTTTCTCCTTAATATCAAAATATGGCAGCTCTTTTATATTTATTATCCACTTTCACATGTTGTTTTTCTTCATGTGCTGTCTTCTCAAGTAAGTGTTGTGCTTAATTATGGCTGTCAACTTGACTGGATTGAGAGACACCTAGGAAACTGCTAAAGCCCACTTCTGGGTGCATCTGTGAGGGTGTCTGCAGAGATGATTGGCATGTATCCAGTGAACTGAGGGGGCAGGACCTGCTCTGAATGTGGGTGGCACCATCCAGCAGGCTGGGCCCAGATGGAGTTAAAAGGGGAAGAAGGAGGATGCTCACAAGCATGCTTGATTGGTTCTTTGACTCTTCTTGTGTCTTTGCTGCTACCATGGTGTCACAATCATCAGCCTCCACATTTTTCATCCTTTGAACATGGACCGACACTAGCACCTCCCCAGAGAGCTTCCAGGCTTTCAGCTCCAGGCACAGCTGCATCATTGGTTTCTCTCATCCTGGGGCTTCAGCTTCATGGACTGAGCAGCTACTGGTTTCCCTGGATCTTGCCTGAAGATGGCCACTGTGGGACTATCCCACCTCTGATCCTTAAGTCCATCTAATGAAAATGTAATGAAATTCACTGTGATAATATTACATCTCTCTATATATATACACACAAGTACATATATATGGAATTACATGTCAATTCCCTATATATTTTAATATATATGTGTATATATGTATATACACATATATATTCACTATATTGGTTCTGTTACTCTGAGAACTCTAATACAATGTTACAAGCTTATTGTAGGCATAGATGAAATCTATTCCTGCATTAATATCCTGCTATAGTTATTATATCATAGCAGATTTTAAAGCTTATAAAAGAAAAACACATTAGCAGATGTACCAGTTAATTTAACCCCTCCCCTTCTTCTGAAGTTTCTCTGAAAAATATGATAGCAGAATAACACCACATTCTAGGTGACGAATGTTTTCCTATTTGACAATGGATCAATTCTGCTAAGTGTGTTAATGGTAACAAGATATATTTGTAGGGATGATATTTCCTAAATTATGGCAATGCTATTTTTTTAAAATGAGGATGAAACTAAAAATCTACAGGGTATAAGTAAATGTATAATTCTATTTCAGGAAGCATAGCTTAAAGGATGAATGAAAATTGTTTGAGTGATCTCCCTGCTGTGTTTCAATAGAATTATGGCTCCAGCAGCCAGTCCCACACCAAATATTTTAGTCCTGAAAATCTATTGAAGATCAATGGATCCATGTGAGGAACATATTTTTCCTGCAGCACTCCTCTAGGAACTACTTCTATGGCTTATTTGTGATGATTAAATGTTTGTATGGAATTTCTAAGATGTTTGTTGGTTTTATTTATCTTCCCTCTGCCTAATGCATTTATTGTGGGAATTATTTCTGATGGAGTTTTACAGTTAGCTATTAATTCTTACATGTTATTTTGTGATGTACTTTCTTTTTAGTTTTCGTTTTTCAACTATCTTTTCTATTGGTTGCTTTAGATAATTGAGATAAAAATCATCCTTTTAAGTACTCTGGGGTGAATCAAGATGCAATGAAAATGCTCAGAATTAATGNATATATATATATATATATATATATATATATATATAAAGTTCTTAAACTTTTCTCACTTATTAAAATCTGTTCTGTAATTCAGAAAAGTGAACCCAAACTTGAAAGTCACTTTTACTGTTGTGCAATGTTCAGGCATCAACCATGTATTTTGCTTCCTTAGGGTAGAGAGAAATAATATAAATGGTAGTAATGTTTTATAGAAGAAAATATTAAAAGCACATCTTCTATTCAAAACAAAAATAGATAAATAGGTTTCTTGAGACTTAGAAGAAAGGTAAATGGTCTATTGCTTGTATTTTCTATTTTCAGTAGCATATATTGCATAATGCAAGTCTTGGAACTCAAGGAGACCATAGTCTATAACTTAGCTCTGCCACGTACCATTGAGATCAGAAGGGAGTAAAGCAATTTCTCTCAGTACCTGTTTTTTACTCGCACACCAGATTTTTTAAAGCCAACCACCCAAGAAGGATGATTTTTAAGGTGACAGGACACAATGCCTATAAACTGGGGAGTGCAGGACCAAGTGACAATAGCCTAGTGATGTAACACTGTAAGCATGCATGTCCTCATTAGTAGCAATAATAGTCAGAGTTATTTCTGAATGGATAAACTGGAAAAACTGGCATTTTTAAACCACCAAAATATTCATATCTTAGATATTGGAGAAGTAGCAAACTACCCTGGTCTGTTTGGAATGTTATAGCACAACATGATAAATTGCATGGCTCATAAACAGCAGACATTTATTTCTTGCTCTTCTGGAGGACAGGAAGTGCAAGTCAAGGTGCTGGCAAATTCAGTGTCTGATAAGGGCAGCGCTCTGGTTCACAGAATGGACTTTCTCACCATGTTTTTACATGGCCAAAGGAGCCAGCTGGCTCTCAGGGGCCTCTTTAATAAGAATACTAAACAGTGCACCATAACTGAAAATAAATGAAACATAGGACTATAGAAAACTAAAGAATTTTGCTTATATACAGACACAAATTTGTGATGCAGAAACAACAAAAATTTTTGAAATTCTTACAAGTGCAAGAGCACATATAATTCTTTTAAAAACACATATAATTCAATAAAAATGAATAAGTGCATGAATAAATATCTCATATAAATAAAGCATGCATGATTCCTAAACATATGAATAAAAGTCAAGGAAACATAAATCTGAACTATAATGAGGTACCGTATTTTATCCACTCGACAAACAAGCAATTAAAGTCTGACTATCAAGTACAGGGAGGTCTGAACAGACACCTGGTTTCTTTTACATCATTGTTAGAAGCATACCTAGATATAACAAATGAGAAAATTATTTGGTTTTATTCTTAAAATGAAACATTCAAATATATTATAAGTACATGCTGAGTTGTGTAACCAAATGCAACTCTTGTACAATTCAGTACCTAGAAATGAAAAATTATGGAAACACTGTTCATAATATCAATAAGAGGCAGAAAAGAAATGCCCTTATTTAACGGTGAATTTATGAACATGTTTAGAAATACAAATTGAAATCATAACATCATAACTCTACTCATAGAAAATGATTGACTTGGGATTCAGGTATATAATTACTTCTGAAAGAGAATATATATGGGTTAAGGATGCAAACAGATAAACATGAGATTATCTTTAAGGTTCTTGCTAAGAGCCAAGTATATGATGCATGGCATTTTTGGTCCAAAGGTGACACCAGCTAGCCATTGAGATGATATGATTATGTTAAGATTTGCATTCATATGGATATTGGACTCCTGCTGTTCACCTAGGCCGGCTACGGGACTCCTGGAGAGTTCCCATTGGTTGGGGAAGTACAGTAGGAGGGAGTTCCGGGGGAGGAGCTCTCTGCGGTCCGGGAGGACGCCGCGTGGGTGGAAAAAATCTTCCCGGGAGGTACCGGACATTGGAGGCAGTTTCAAAAAATAAACTTTGTTCCTGCTTGAGTGGCTCGTGATTTTGTGCCCAGCCAGACTGCGGCAGGTTCTATTTCTTATTTGCATTAGTGAGTCTGTGGATAATTACTACATCTTTAATGGGTGACTAAATAGGAAGTAAAATGAAAAATAAAAAGTGTATTTATGGGCCAATGATAAATAAGTGCTAGGACTACAGAATTCTGATTAGTCAAAATTTTATGCACATGAAATAATTTTTAAGTAAAACATAAACTGATAACCTAATAAATGACACCATTGTAAAACTTAATGTAATCATACATGGAAAGCATTGACGTACAAAGTTGCTCAATTTTTTTGAGTGTGTATTTTGTTATCATTTTTTGGAAACATGTTAATTATGTTCATTTATCAACATAAATAATCTGCTTCTGTGTTTGTGTTATACTCTTCTATTGTCCATCATCTTGAAAAAAAAGTCCACCCTGTACATTACTCAGCCTACAATTACACATAGAAGAGGAGGAAATGAACACCCTAAAACAAATAAAGCTGTGCAATAACACACCTCCATCACCACTTCCTTCTGGTTTGACAAAATTGCTGGGTGTGACTTATAACTTAGTGTTTATGGTTGAGAAAGGGCATTTAATTTCTGTTTGTGTATACTAATGATGGTGTTAGGTAATTAAGAGTTACAGTGATTGAGGAGCAAAATGTATAATTTTCTGATAACAAATGGCGTATGCATAAATTATTTTGAAAATTTTGATTTTGACAAACCTCTAATTTTGACATAAGATAAATTTAAAAAAGGGGAAAATTGAGTTGATACACGGCACATAACTAATTCAGGGAAATACACTTGGAATTTGGATCTTCCTAACCTCCTGTACTTTGTGCATTTCAGATTGTATAACTGAGTGAAAAGAAGATGCCTGTGGTAATGTACTGGAATATTCAGAAATACATAGTCTGAAGCAATTATGTTTCATATCCTTTGGATACATCCCATTTGGGGGGTATTTGACATAGTTCTAGTTACTCTTAAACATTTATATAGGTAAAATGTATAACCAGAGTTTATATGCACCCTATAATAGCAGGAGTATGCATACATAAAAAAAAAATACATGAATGAAGCTGTTCCATTTGCATAGAATCCCTTCCAAATTATAGTGCCTTGAAAAGAACACACTCGGAATAAATGATACTTGGATTTGTTAATGGTTTCTACACTGGGTACATTCTGGTATTGCTTTGAGGTAAAGCCAAATTAATCAAGAAATGAACTTTAAATTCTCAAAAGTTCCAATTGTCATTTCTTTAGCTTTTAGCACTAATAATTTATATGCATATTATATTGGGAAATGATGTCAGAGAGACTATTACTATAAAATATTTTTACTTTACAAATTAACTTACATAGTGAGTGATGGGAAGACTACTATTTTAATTTTTCTTTATAATTACTTCTTAAAATTTAAATTACCCTTAAATTGCTATTGAACAGCTAACGAATGAGAGTAACTTCTCATAATGGGCTATGGATCTCCTTGAGGAAAGAATTTGAGTCTTCTAAAATAATGCTGGGAAAGTTAGCAATTATGCAACAATTCCTGAAAAAAAATTCCATATTATATTAAGTATACATGTACTTTTGTGTTCTAGGGATAGATGACAAAAAAATATATATTTAGGCAATAAACTTTTAGTGTATTTGTGTGATTTATTTTTGGTAAAACATAGCTTTGAGTGTGAACTCATTTAAAAATATCAAATGGTATTTTAAAACATGATTTATAACCTCAAGAATTTGTTGTCAAAATTTTACTTCATATGTATTTTCTAGAAATACTTTTTTCTAGAAATAAATTTAAATAATGCTCAGAAAAAGCAAGCTCTTAAAAGAGTATTTCTAATCTCTACAATGTTTACACGTACTCTTATCATTAACCACAGAAAAATAATTGGGTCCTCAAAGGAAAATAAAACAATAGTGTGGTCAGGTGGCTACACTACTGCTGGGGTACAATGGAGCCACTGGACATGTCTCAGGTCTCCACAACCACCTGACTGCCCTCATGGCAGAAGAATCAAATTTTCAGTGTCAGCAACTGAAATTTTTCTCAAGGCAACTTGGCCTTGATACCTTTGGTAATTTCTTTTCATTACCAGTGCATTAGTTTATAGTAAGTATATTTAATATTAATCCTTAAGAATAAATTCTCATAAGGAAAGCTTAAGAAGACAACAGATCTTTAGAAAATGGAAGTTAGTTGGACAACTTTTACCTGTTCTTGAGGGCTGATCCTAGAAACTTGTCGTTCAAAAAGGAAGGTCTATTGTGAATTGTGCTGCATGGATATGCATGTATTGCTGTAGTTGGATGACTTTCTTTAGGATAAATACTGAGGAGAAGTACAGCTGAGCCACATGGTGTTCTTATGCCTAGTCTTTGAGTAATTTCCATACTGATTTCCACAGTGGTTGTACTAATTTCCAACCTCAACAACAGTGTAAACTTATTTCTTTTTTTCCATGTCCTTTCCAGCATTTATTGTTTGCATTCTTGATAGCTGCCATTTTGACTGAAGTGAGATAAAATTTCAGCATGTTTTTTAAATTTATTTTTTAGTTCTAATCAGTTATACATGACAGTAGAAAGGTCTTTGATTCATTGTATACAAATGGAACAGACATTTTCACTTCTCTAGTTGTGCATGAATTAGAGTCACATCATTCATGCAATCATACATGTGCCTAGGGTAATGATGTTCATCTCATTCCACTGTCTTTCCTACCCTTTTGCCTCCTCACCCCTCCCCTTTACCCTATCCAAAGTTCCTCCACTTATCCCATGCCAACCCCATAGGGATTGTCATCCACTTATCAGAGAAAACATTCAGCCTTTGGTTTTTTGGAATTGGCTTACTTCATTTAGCATGATATTCTCTAACTCCATCCATTTACCTGCAAATTCCATAATTTTATTCCCTTTTAATGCTGAATAATATTCCATTGTGTATATGTACCACAGTTTATTTATCCATTCATCTATTGAAGGGCATGTAGGTTGCTTCTATAGTTTAGCGATTATGAATTGTGCTGCTATAAACATCTAAGTGGCTGAGTTAGTGTAGTATGTTGTTTTTAAGTCTTTGGGGTATAGACTGAGGAGAGCGATAGCTGGGTCAAATGGTAGATTCATTCCAAGTGTGCTCTGAAATCTCCATACCCGTGCAGCACAATTCATAACAGCCAAACTATGGAACCAACTTAGGTTTCCATCAGTGGATGAATGGATAAAGAAAATGTGGTTTATATACACATGGATTTTTACTCGGCCATAAAGAAAAATGAAATCATGTCATGTATAGGAAACTTGATGGAAGTTAAGAACATAATATTAAGTGAAACAAGCCAAACTCAGAAGGTCAAGGAACATATGTTTTCTCTCATATGTAAAAGCTAGTGAAAAAAAAGGAAAAGAAAGGTTTGTCGATCTCATAAAAATCAAAGGGAGATCAGTAGAGGTAAGACCAGGGGAAGGAGATGGGGAGGAAAAGGGGGAAAACTGTAGAATTATATTGGCCAAATTATATTATTATATTGGATACATACATGGACATATAACAATGAATCCCACCATTCTGTACAACTATAATGCACCAATAAATATATAGTAGGGGGAAAAAAAGGAATGTCTAGAGACTAAGATCTTTGGTTTTGTTTTTCATTTCAAGGGCCCTGTGGCAGAGTCAGCAAGTTGTCAAATATGCAATAATTTAACAATGGGCAGCTGTTGCTAGGAGCCTGGCCAAGAGGTTGTATTTCATAATCATCTCACATCTGGGCACTTCTCATAGGACGTATGCACTCTTGGATTGAAGAATGTCTTGTCTTGTCCAGCCTCTCATCCCGCACCTGCCAACTGTCTGTACAGGGTTCTCAATTCCCCAAGGAAGGGGATCACATCCTGAGCACAGCTGTCCTGCCTGTCACTGAAAGAAGCAAGGCTGCCCGCCCACAAGGCCTCAGCTCTGCATCTCTATGTGCAGGAAACCAGCTTTACAGCCTCACACTGCTGGAATGAGAAAAGGCATAAAGCTGCTAGCTTTAAACTTTCCAAAAATGCCTTATTTGGGGTTCAATGCTCTATTTGTGCATATAAGGTAGTGAGTAGCAAGTGAATGAAATCTCCAGTTGCCACATGGACAGAGAGCGATCCTCTGTTCCACCAACGCTGCCTATTTCCTCGGATTTCCTCACAGATGTATCCACGTGCTGACCACGCTGACTCTCCTCCTGACATCCCTGAAACTTTTTGGGGAAGCAATAGATTCTTGAAGCTTTGCGCCTATTTTTGAAAGAAGTTCATCACAGTACATTTTTACTTATATTCGTATTATTTCAGGTTTTGAGAGAGTTTTGTAGTTGATGGCTCATTCAAAATTCCATATTTAGTAAGAAACCATCTGCTAAAATGTTATCAAACAAAATCAACAACAAAATAAAAATTTACTCCAGAAAACTACCTTCTTCAAAAGGATTGACAAGGCATTGAAACAACTAAGTTTAGGGGGCTCAGAGGAACACGCAAAGGAAATTAATTCCTTAACAGCAAATAACTCCTCTATGCAAGAAAATCAGGTTCAATGAAACAAAAATCAGGAAAAGTAAAGATAAAATATACGATTACACAGTAAATAGTATAAATCAGTAATTAAAATTAACACTTCTTAAGGTTAAAGTTGTAATTTTTTGTTGAATAATAAACTGAACAGAACATTGTATCATTCAATCATGTAATCATAATTTCAAAAGCATGGGAACGAAATGAAATGCATTAGAGGAAAAAATGAAAAGAGATCAAGCATTTTATGACAAATAGTCCAGAAATTACCAAGGGACAACATACGGAAAACTGGAGGATAACATAATTAGTGAAACAAATGGGCTAGACATTTAATTGAATAAATATGATGGCAAAAAATGAATCCAAATGTATCTGTAAATGACCAATTTAAGATACATATTTCCAAACAAAATAAAAAATTTCCAGTATATGTATGCTACTTATTAACAATATATACTATTCTATCATATGCTATGTAATCAACATAAAGGATAAAATATATATCCTTACATGTCATGAAAATACTATCCTAAAAGCTGCTAAGACACTACTTCCCTTCAAGGAATTGAATTTTTCCATGCTTGTATCACAATTGACTGACTGATTTTTGTTTCTCTCTCAGATTCATTTGTAAAATCTTATCACCCAAAAATAGTGTTTGTGGGTGAGGCCTCAGGTAGGTAATTAGGTCATAAGTAAGGAGCTGTCATAAATGAAATGAATATCAAGGAGACATCAGAGAGATTTCTTTGTCCATATGAAGATACTATGAGAAGTTCACCATCTGTAAACCAGAAAGAAATGCCTCACTGAACACTGAATCTACTGTCACTTTGATCTTGGACTTCACAACCTTTAGAACTCTGAAAAATGAATTTCTGGTTTTCTGAGCCATCAAGCACATGATATTTTGTTATAGCAGCCTGAATGGACTGAGATAGTTACAAGTATTCACATTCCTTGTTAAATAGTTTTATGAGTAGGTAAAGTCTTCTTCTATTCTCTTTATTTAAAAAAAAGAACGAATTACACAAATATACACAGTAAATTGACAAATTTAAAATTATTGTGGATATTTTAAATACTCTTACAAGAAACAAATCATGCAGACAGAGTAATTTTCAGTGATTCAATGTACTATCCACATGTAAATAACAAATATCGAACCCTGAGCTCCCTGAATAAGGAATGTACATTCTTAAAAAAAATTAGAATTAATGCATATTATAATTTTTACTTAACATTCTTTGATTAAATGACAATATAAGCTCCCAGAATTGTCTCAACAAATGTAACATCTTATAATAATTTGAATTTACAATTAAAAATAAAGTTTAAAAATTTTAAATATTCTCAATAATTTTGTTTAAAGAAAAAAATAATCACTTGTTGAATAATGCAAATATTAGTATTAGAATTTTTCATAGAAAAAGAAACCCAGTGATTTGTTAAGATTTATTACAGAAACAGGTTCACACAATTCTGGAGACCAAGATGTTTTACTATCTGCAAATTGGAGAACCAAGAAGGTCAAAGTCTGTCCTTATTTTGCTTCTTATATTAAAGTCCTCAATATATCAGAAGGTGCCATCTCACCCTGGTGAGTGCACACCTTCCTTACTGGGTCCACTCATTATATGTTAATCTGTTAGTAAATACCCTTACACCCAGAAATAATATTTAGCATCTATCTGGGCATCTCTTAGACCAGTCAAGATGATGTATAACATTAACAAAAGTGTAAAATTTGGGGGTGGTGCAATTAAATCTCATATTAAGTAAATTTATACCTAAGTACAAATATATTTTTAAATAACAAGGGATATTGAAAATGAAAGCATTAGACATTCAAATTAAGATAGCCAGAAGAATATAGTAAATATGAAGAATGTAAAAGAATAATATTTGTTCAAAACAAAAACTAATAAAACATCTTTACAAATCTGACCAACAAACAAATATTTCTTTTTATGAAAAAAAAATACTAATAAAATAGACTCAACCACATCAAGGGTCATCAGAGAAAGGAGAAAACAACAGCTATATAAAGCAATATTAGAACAAAAGAAAAGGTGTAATTATTTAGCAGAAACTGTATAAATCAAAAGGTTACTGTGTGCAATGTTTTCATAATGCTTCTGAATGTTTATTTAAAGTTTCTAAACTTAACTCCAAATTTTAATAATGGTTCTTTCTTGGCAATGATATTATGCACTAATATTCTTTTTAGCACAATTTATGTTAAAATTATTTTTACCAAAGGTAAATTAAAATGTTAAATGAAGCAAAATCAAAAAGGAAAATTTATTTAAAAATGTATGAACGACGAAAACGGGTATCTTGAGAAAAGGTTCTATGTTCCAATAAATGTGGTTATTTTTATCTTTTGTCATTCCTTACTATGGTAAAGTGAAAGTATAGTTACTGATTTTATGAACTCTCATGAATCATTTATATTCTCTTTCATTCAACTGTAATCATGTGCAAAAAAAAGAAGGTGGCGGAATCTTTTGTTACTGCATTCCACAGTCTGATTGAATTACACTTATTAAAATTTAAAAAGTGACAAATAATATAGCTCTTTTCTTAACAGCTTATGCCATAATCCCATCAGAGAGTTACTTAGATATGATTCATGAAGCTACTAGAAAAAATTACATATATTCAATTTTAGTGACAGCACTCATGCTCAGTATTCTACATAGGATGGCTGCAACACATCCAGTACTTATTTACTTTCAGTAGACATTAATATTAAACAGTTAACTAATACTTTTTAAAAATTCAATATGCTTGTATTCATTCTAGAATTTTGAAATTGTGTTAAGAGGCTTCAAATAAGGAAAAATACATTTCTATATCTATAGAGGAGTTGCTTTGTTCCTGCCTGTGAGGAAAAAATGTAAAATGTTCAGCACCAAATGTCCGCCACTTCCAAAGGTAACATGTCACATAGTTTTGGGAACAAATCACAGTCCTGATTTGAAAGTTCCCAATTTCCATAAGTGTGATTGTAAGTCATTATCTCAGAGAGTTCAGGAAATGGTTCAGCAGGTGGTCCTAATGGACCATGTTCCCTTTCAGAGGATGTTTTCTGATTCCTGTTTGTGTTTCCCATTACAAAAGGTATATTTTGCTTCAACCTGACATCATTTTTAGTTGTCCTGTACCTGAAGAAAAATATGATGCATCTATATCTAACTCTCCTCATTCCTTTTCCTTTCCCAATCACTGGACTAGTAATCTAGATCCTGTGCTTCTGTTTTGAATGCTCCTTGATCTCAACTCGTGATACATATCCAATACCCATGATGCTTATCCAAACTTTACTTATAAATTCCACCCTGTAATGAGTTTAAAATCAGCCTTTATATTGGAGTCTAAGCTTCATAAAGTAACAAACTGTGAGTTTGGGCCATGTTACATTTTTATTACCTGGGTAAGTGCTTTGTGTTAATAGGTGACCATATTTAATTTAATTTTATTCCCCCTTTTAGGGGCCCCACACAAAATACTTTTCTCATGGATTATACAAAACAGCAACAATACTGGAAGATAGCCATCATTGGAATAATCTGTACTAGAAGATAACAATGGGCACAAGGTTTTAATAAATAAATTCAAGCTCAGAGATTAATTAACAAGATCCCACTGACAGTGACAAAGCCAACATTTGAACCATGTTGGCTATCTCTCAAGCCTGGATTTGTCCCAGTAAAACTTCAGTTTATAGATGAATCCCAAAGTCTGGTCAATGCCTCTGTGTAATAGCAAGCTCAAGAAAGGAAAGATAGAATATTAGTGGGAATAGTAGTCTAGTTTGGACAAATCAAAGCAGGATTTAAATCCTAATCCCAGGTTCTTCCTGCTGTGACACTTTAAGTAAGTTAATTAACTTCTCTGAGCTTGAATTTCTGCATCTGGGCATGAGACATTGAATAGGGGCAATAACTACTTTCTAGAGCTTTGTGCAAAATTTAATGTTTCTTTGTTTATAAGATAATATTTACTTGCACTTACCAAATGCAGCATGCTCTATAGGTTTTATGCACAGTGTCTGATCAAATTATCTAGAAAATCCTGTAAGCTGTGAGGATTGGCTTACTTAATACCCCAGATGTAATGACAAGGAAATGGGCTTGGAGAGATGAAATGTCCTTCTCCAAGTCACAGGTAATTAGCAGGCACAGTATTTAACAAGTATAGAATGTTCAAAAAAAGCTGGCTACCATTATTGGTAAAGGAAAAGATGATTAGACAAGTGAATAGAGTTGATAACCCTGGCCTCACACCAAGAACTAACAATTTTATTGCAAAGTATTTAGAAAAATATGGCACCTGGCCTGTCCCATGGAGGAACCTGTTACAGTGTGAGGAGCACAGGGTGCTCATAGACATTCCTTAGGTATCTGACTGTTGCACTCTTCAATAATTCTTTACTGCCCCCTCCCCATTTTTTTCTTACAATAGAAGTGCTCATTTGCAGCTGTGTTTTAGGTAAAGCCATTCAATAACTTTCTTGTGATTATAATGAAGGCAGTGATCCCCTGTTACTCTCCCACTTAACGTAAAGAGGATCCTCCAGATACTTCTGCACAGTTGCCTTAAAGATAAACCCTGCTCCACCTCTCCTCTGCTGTGTGAGGACTAGTTGAAAAGTAGAGGAAATTACTGTGATGTTATATGGTGTTTTTCATCAGCACAAATCCTATTTTTCAAAAGACAGATCTTTTAATGGGCTATTATTTTAATCCTGTAGGCAACATCACAAGAAAACGTTGGCTAGCTGTTTATAAAAGCAACAGTAAAAATGGATGGTTGAAAAATTCCTACAAAGTATTGTTTAAATTGCAAAACAATTTCCAGTTCCATTGTAGTTAGAAGTACTTAAAGAAACAGATGACAGAGAATGGAATCTGAGTTTCTGAATAGCAATTTTAAATTTCAACATCAGGACTGTGACAGCGAAAGGCCCCAGAACTAATTCAAAATATCACCAAAGGGAGCCTTATCAGGAGACACAACACCTTTGGGTGTGTTGGTCACAGACTGCAGGAACATGAGGAGCACCAGGGTGTAGGAAGACAGCAAAGTGGCATGTTTCTCTTGCAATCAAGAACAAAGGCCCCAGAAGCAAAGAAAAGGACTTCAGTACCTGGAGGGATGGCTGACCACCATAGGCCTGCAAAGTTCCTTTACATCTCGGCTTAGAATGACTGTGAGGATCCAGTCATGTGCAAATAACAGGGAAAGACACTAGTGTCCTCTGACTTCAACCCTGTTCTTCTGTGGGTGCTCAGAATTTCGCAATCAGAATTTTGATTGAGCACAAGTAAATAATGGTAGTGATTGTTTTGTGATCATACTTTGGATCCTTCACTGTGTATTGGATCAGCGATTAAAATAATGTAAATGAGAACGATATTGGTTTTCAAATGAGAAAGACAGTTATGAACCTCAATGTTGTAACAGGCTCATTGACAGGTAGCAACCTCAGAAGCTCCAAAAAAGCAACAGCGGGGTACCTGAGAGGTGTGACGATCTTACACGGTCTCTAGGAAAAACAATGGGACAAAACACATGATCATTTCTAGGAAAAAAGGGGAAGTTTTCAACTATATATTTTAGGTAATTATTAAAAAAACATGAAATAAAAATGGAAACAAAGTTTTAGAAGTTTCTAAGTAGATCAAAAGTTTTTAACTAGGTTATTAATAATTCTTAGTAGCATTTCTGTTTATTCCTTAAAGAGTATACTTTCAGTTGGTGCAGGACCCTTCAACCAAGCACAATTGTTATACATTAAGAGCATGCTTCACTCTCGACTATGAGTCATATGAATATAGTTCACTCCTTCTCCTTCTCTCTCTCCTTTTCCTCCTTTATTTTTAAAAAATATTCTTGGAGGAAAGATACTATGTCTCCCACGTTGTATGTCTTCATATCCCCAATTGCTTGACAGCTAAGTAAATGAGGGCTGACTAGAAGGAAAGTACATATTATTGAATAAATAAAAATATCTTTGAATCCATCTGTTAAAACTTACAAGTTAGCAGTGTGTGATTCGACTTTACAGTCTTTTATGTTTAAACCTGTAATTCCAAGGACACTTATTGGGTGGGAGACTTAACTATAATCAGCTCAGTGCCTAGTGCCAGGGCACTAACTAAGGTAAATGGCCAAGAGCACCAAAGCTCTATTATCCCTGGTTTCAATGTTTCCTCCATCTTAACCTTTGAAGAAAGTTGCTAACAAGAGACAGCACTCAATGTATTCGTTATACATCTTCCTGTTTCCCAGACCTATGTTTTTATGGAAATGTTAATAAGCAGAGAAATGATCAAAAGGTGGCAATCGCAAGCATAGAGAAGAATGGACAGACGGTTGTCTTGCGATCTGAAACACTCTTCTTTCAGGTGGACTGTGATGGCTCATGCAATGTGATCTTTCCTCTCTGCCTGGAGTGGTTAAAACTTAAATGTAGAAATTTCTCCTTGGTGATTGGAAGCCCCATAAACTCTGACTAAAACTCTGTTATATAATTAATTCTGATGATTCTGCAATCTGTATATGGGGTAAAAATGGGAGTTCATAACCCACTTGAATCAAAGTGTGAAATATGATATGTCAATATGTAATGTTTTGAACAACCAACAATAAAAATTAAAAAGAATAAAAATAAAAATAAAAAATAATAATTCTGATTTTTTTTCCTTGAAGGAAAATAGGAAAGCAGAGCCCTTATTCCTACCCAAATCTCTAATGGTATAATGGTATCAGAAGAAAAAATCAGACTGCAACAAAAAGGAAAAAATAAATAAACTAAGGAAGCCTGCAAACACAACATCTTAGAACAGGAAGACACTTAAAAGATCAAGGCTCTACCGTGCTTTATGCAATTTTTTATGCATTAAAAGCATATATATATATATATATTTTTCTTTTTTGAAGTAAATAATTGCCACTCAGTGAGCAGACATCGGTGAAACTTCTCTGTTTGAAGCAGCACTCATGTCCTCCTCTGAGTTCCTTCTTCAGTAATGACCTCCAATGCTCCTCTATGGGACACTGACTTATCACAGAATGAAGTTTAATGATCAGGATGCTTATTTGGTGTAGATGGAGAAGCCAAAGCAGAGAGAAATTAAATAATTCACCCAAGCTGCGGGATGTAGAAATACGGTCCATCCAGACCTGAAGTCTGGGGTGAGCTATGGTTACTGCCTGTTTTTCCTACTGGTCCACAAGGCCCCTTGGAAGGACATGCCTGGTTAGAGCTTCTTCTTTCCATGGATGATCTCGCCTTTATTCCTCCACCCTATCTATATTCCATCATTGTGTAATCGATGACTTATTCACTTTTCCTTATCTCTTTTTCAAAAGGTCTGTGAGGAGGAGGATTCTGGCTTTCTCATCATTATATCCTGCCCGTGGACACAGCCTCTCTCCCCATGTGCTCCATCACGTAAGTGGTCCTCCCCCCATCTGCCCTGCTGTGACCTATGTGCAAGATAATGCACATAGATCAAACTTTGTAACATTTGACTTCAGACCTTTTTTACTGGAGAAGAGTTCTTTAAGCATTCTAAACTAGATATAAATTTTGTGTTATGAACTTAAGGCCATTATAATTTTCTCACAGCTATTATAATTTCCTTTTGAGCCAAAGATTAAAAATAGCTTGGATTTGAAGCTATTAAATGTTTTAAACAAAATTTAATTATATTGCATCGTAGGTTTGTGGGAAAGAAAGAAAAATATTAAAAATAGGGTTTGATAGTCCAAAAATCTCTGTTAATAATAAAGTTCCTTTCTGGTCCTACAAAAATATCACATACAAAAGAGTCTTCAGTTTTTACCAATATCACATACAAAAAAGTCTTCAGTTTTTACCAAATAAATCACATGTTAACTGGCATTATTATGTTGAGGGTTGTCCTAGGATCCCACCAGAAACTGCTCAATTGCAGATTTTGTCAGCCCTTGGCTAAAAATACAATACCTCTGCATGGATTCTCACCTTGACAATGTGTCCTAGATACGCTTACATGATTTGAAGCCAGGCTACCTCTCTATCCCTGTCTTCTACCCGTGACCTGATTCTACACTGGGATCAGACCTCACTTAATTTAGGTTCTGTATCACTCTGTGTTCTCCTGCTCCTGTTAGAGCTTCCACCCCCCTGACTACACCTATTCATTTCCCACTTTTCTTTTTATTCCCCTAGAGATGTCTCATCCTCTCCTTGCTCTGAGAATCTACTTTCATGACTGATCTGTGTAAGCCCATTATTCCACCTGTTCCCACCTTTTAGTGATACTCACATTGCTTACAACTTGAATATTTGGCTACTTGACCGCTAACCACCATAGGTTACGGTGGCTGGTATTTTATTTATCTTGCACAATAACAGTGTCAGCATTTTTTTTTGTTGGCTTGTTTGTTTGTTTTGTTTTTGTTTTTGTTTTTTAACTGAATTATCACAAGCTTGGTTACCTAAGAGATATAAATGTGTTCTTTGACAGTGACGCAAGCCAGGCGTCTGACAGGGATCTCTCAGGCTGAAGTCAATGTGTCTACAAGTGCAATGCTATCCTTCCTAGAGGTGGTGGCTGGATCTTGTCCTTTCTCAGGACCTGGGACAACCACACCCTTAGCACAGGTCCTTTTCACCAATACTCAAAGCTGTCAATGCTGAGGGACAGTCCTTCTGTTGCCACACCTCTCCCTAATCTCCTCTGGAGAAGGATGTCCACTTTCAAGAACTCACATAATTAGATTTGGCTCACTTAAATAATCCCGAAAAATATTCCCATCCCAAGGACTACACTTTTCTTCACATTAAGAAAGTTCTATCAACCCCATGTGGTATAAGACTTGTGGTTCCTGGGAGTCAGGGTGGGGTCATTATAGTTCTGCCTACAGCATGAATGTAGCCCACAGTGATAAGGAGCTTTGCAAATGTCTGAGTTTTCTCCTTCATACTAATTTAATGAAAAATGTTAATAAATTAATATTTGACAGTATACCACACAAATATTATGCCAATATTTGGATTTGTTTTTAATATTTTGGTGCAAGCAGGACAATGTACAAAGTTTTCTCCATAATTCACACAAAAAGAAGAATTAAGCCATGACCCAACTCACAATGGAATGTTATTACTACAAGTATTGTGAAGGAGTTGATGGAATTCAGAGATCCTCAATGTACTCATTCATGCCAGATTGTTAGCAATATGCAAAATCTACAGTAAATAATCTTTATTTATGATTTTAAGGATGGCCTATCAAAATAATAAAGTAATGTTTAAAGTCAAGCTACATTTTTTTTCTTCTTTTATAGTACCAGGGTTTGAACTCAGGGGCACTCAAACAATGAGCCACATACCCAGCACTATTTTATTTAGACACAGGGTCTCACTGAGCTGCTTAGCGCCTGGCAAAAACTACAATGAAAATTCTCCAAGTGACGACTAAAATCATGGCTTATCATGCTTGATTCCAAAAGAATTAAACAGATATAAAACAAACTGTCTTATCTTATTGCTCTTACAATCAATATCAAAACTTTATTTTATAAAATATCATTATATATCAATAATATTGAGTCAGAATTTTATTGGTTATCCTTTCATATTAATTCAATTTGTGAATGGATTTAGTCTTTATGTAGTCATATTCTAACAATAAGTTTATTATTGGTTTTGGTTTTAAAGATGTTTATACAACATCGAATTTTTGTCTTTAAAATTTCTGAAGAATAAAAAGTATTCTTTGACATTTTTTTGAATCTTTCATTTGGATATACTCTTATGCATTCATTCTAACTACATGTTTAAGTCTGAAGTATTGCCTCTAAAATGTTAAATACTTCTTGGCTTTGGGAAGGATAATTTGGAAGGCTACTACAATGTCCACCCCACCCTGGGTCCTGAGAGTAGACTGAGGGTGGATTTCAGTGGGCCACCTGGCTGTGCTGGATGCTCTTGGGGACAGGCTGTGGGCCTAGCCAGGGCTCCAGCAGGATGACAGCTTGCCATAACTCCAGGCATCAGGGCTGCAGGATGTGGATGGTGCTGTTTCTGAGAGCTCCATGAGCCTCACACCAGCACCTGAGCAAGTGTGTGAGCCAGGGTGCAGGCCTGGTCCAGGGATGTAGGACGAGGCATGGAAATGCCATCTGTATGACTAGTAGTGGAGGGAGTGGCTGAAAGAGATGCCAGTGAAGTTGGAGGTAAGGAGAGTAGAGACAATGGGATTGGTGTGAAGGGCTGGGTCGGTGGGAACCTTCACTTTGAAACGACCCTTCAGCAGGGACAGGATAATTTCCCCCCATCCTGTGCCATCTGTAGAGCACAGATAGCAAGAACAGGGTAAGGCGGGGGGGCAACAGGGCCTGGTGGAAGGTACAGTACAGGAAGGGAGCCTCTGGGAGGAAGTCCAGATCACTGTCCTGCAGAAAAAAAATGGTGGCCATTGTCAAAGGAGAAGGATATAGCCCTTGGTGCTCTCCAGCAGGATGTTCCCAAACCACCTGAAGGACAGTACAGATGCCCAGGTTGGGGAGAGCAGCACAGACGCCAAAGGAGAAGGAATAGTAACCAAGGGTTGAAGAGTAGAATACTCCTTTTCATGAGAAATGTCAGGCCAAAAGTGTAGCAGGCCAGCCCCTGTGCTGGGCCAAGAAGAAGGTGATAATGAGCAGGGTGTTACCATGGCCACTGGGTCATTTAAAAGACACAGCATGGAGATAGAGTGGACATGGTAACAGGTGCACCAAATGAAGATAAAGACAAAGGGAGGTACTTTGCAGGTCTGGTGATAGATAGGAAGCAAGTAGCAAGGTGGCCAGCTAAGACACAGCAAAGATTTCTGTACCATGAGGATGTCAAGGTCTTGGCCAGTGGCCCAGTAAATCCCCATAAGATATTCATGAAGCCAGCTTTGTAGACATCAGATCCCTTGTCACCCTGCAGTTGTGTGTAGCCATATCATTGATGACATCTCCACTTGGGCCTCATGGACCTTCCAGTCAAGCTCTGTATGCAGCCCTGCCAGTCACCCAGAAGGTGATACCCATCTCTGCCAGGCAGGGGCAGGAGGCCACCAGCAGCACATGCTATTGACTCTAGCAGCAAGAGATGCTGCTCTTGCCAAGCATGCTGTGGCATCTGCCCATAGACTCCTTGCTGCTGGGAAGCAAGATGGCACCCCAGAAGTAACCTTGATGGAGATAAAAGCTATTTTTGCATGCATTATGTATGAAAAGTATTGCATTCATTTTGTTTTAATTTCAGGATTATTCCACCTGTGTGTTCTCCTTTATCTAACTGAAACTCATTATATTTACCTCCCCCTGAAAAAATATTATAGTGTACAGTGCCTAATATCATATTTATCTCTTCTAAAAAAGATGAATGAAAATTTCAGTTGAATGTATTTCCTGGGCAAAAATTATCTGTTTTATATATTTATCTTAAAAGAAAATCCAAACTAACAATTTTAGGGAAATCTTTACTATACTATCAGCACACTTATTTCACTCCTGCAAAGAGTAGCTATCATTTATGGAATCATATCATAAACTAACATGAAAATAATTCTTTTACAAACATATTAATCAGCAGGACATCTCTTGGTGCTGTGCATTCCAGTACAGGTTTAAAAGTGAAGACACCTGTAATCCCAGCATCTAGGGAGACTGAAACAAGAGGATCATGAGTTCAAAGCCAGCCAGGAACACTGAGGCATTAGGCAACTCAGTGAGAACCTGTCTCTAAATAAAATACAGAATAGGGCTGGGAATGTGGCTCAGTGGCTAAGTGCCCCTGTGTTCAATCCCTGGTTAAAAAAAAAAATGCTAACAGCAGGGTCAAAGTTGCTCCTTTTTTAGGTTAGTATCTACAGCCTGACTGGGTTTTTAGCATGTGCCATTCTGCTGTTGATTTATAATCTCTTCAAAATGCTGAGTGACATATTTCTTGGCTTCTAACAGTCTACATTTTCCCTGATGTTCAATACACAAGCAAATTCAGTGCTTATCTTGTGATTAGCATAAAAGCTATCAGAGACAATTTCAAGCCTTAGGTTTTGCACTGTTATTAAACTGCCCAGCCCTCTTTTTGCTCTCGGTAACATAAACCTAAACATTTGTGCATTTGCACCCTTCCTTTCTCATGAAGCAGAGATATCAAATGTTCCAGTTGCTGGGCTTTTGCCAACTGAAAGAACCTCTTTTCCAAAATAATTTTTAAAAATTAGATCAAGTCTCTGTAGAGTACCTTCCTGAATGTCGAGTTTCTTACATTTCATACCAGCGATCCATCATGAAACATTCTTATTGCCTTGCAAAATTTTCTTTTCAAATCTCATTTGCTATTTCCTATTAGTTCTTGGAGCACTTTGAAAGAAACTTACCACCCAGGCATGTTTCCCAGAACCTGGTCTGAAGCTGAGTTTATCAGTTTGAAGTTGTAACCTACCTTTTAAATGCAGAATATTGTCATCTGTTGCATTAGTTTCCTCAGTGATTTGGGTTATTAGCCTGATTGACATTAATATCTTTTGGAGTCCTTATAGATTTCACGTTCTTGTGGTCCTTCAGTTGCTGCATGTTGAAACCAAGAGGGAAAAATATTTGGATTATAAATGTGTTTAATATTCTCATCTTTCAGATTCATGTCTATACAACCAAGGGGTTGAGAACTGTAATATCTAAAGCTCCCTCCATTTATAGCATTCAAAATTTCCATAATTCACTAGATCTCAATATTGTTATCTCTACCAAATCTGTAGACATGCAATATGTTTTTCAATTACTAATGCAGCAAGTTAGTGTTTTTTTCTTAATGGGTCATTTATCTAGTGGATATTGAATTCATTAGAACGTTTTACTTTCCATCTTTGTAGATGGAAACAATTGTCACAACATCTGATATAGACATTTCATCAATTAATTCATGTAGAAATTTACTGCTTATGTCCTCAAGGTCGGCAAAGAAAAGGCAAATCCTGTCTAGTGTTACTGAGGAACAAGAAGATGGATGCTTCAAGCTGACTTGGGGATAGAATAAGGGGCAAACTTTGACCTTACTGCCTCCTCACTGGTGAAAAGCCATCAAACATAAACTTACAGTTCCACAGGACGAGTTGTATCCCTGCTTGTCCTGTTTTCCACCTGTACACGAGGATTAAATGACCCTCTCCCCACTCACCTTACTCTGCAAACCTGCTTTGTCTGCTTCTCGCTGATGACTTTTACGGGAAACCTTTCTCAGTTTTGCATCTGACATCTATATGTTTGATCCTCAATTGTTATTTCCCTACTAATAAAAAATATTTAAATGTTTCCAATTAACAAAATAAAAGCCAAATAAAACAAACTGAAATTAATGAAAACTCTACATCTTTGGTAAACAGCCCACTGACTGCCATTCTTTTTATGCCCATTGTTATTTACACTAATTTCCCCACTTTCTAAGCCAACCTCCAATATGTCCCTATTCCTGTCAGGATGTATTCAAACTTAGGAATATGTTTTTAAACCAACCTATTATCCACCCTGCACAAGTACTGGGTGAAATGTTTTCTCTTTAAGCAATTAATGATATTAAGTTCCAAATAAGTGATTTTTAGTCTATTTATTCCTATAGTGTTTGGTTTTATCTAACTTGTATCTGAGTTTTTCAACTTCCTTCTCTTTGAACTCTGTTTCAGCTTGAATTTATTCCAATTTTTCTAAATATATAACAGCACTGTTCCACATTATATGTGAGGGTATATGTAAAATGAATTGTCACAATATTTTTAAAATAGTAATTGTTACTACCACTAATATTTTCCCTTAAATTTTGACATTTACAGGACTCTTTCATCTAATATTCTTGCCACCCTACAAGTTCGTCTCAAATGATTTCAAAGAAAACATTTCTAAGTAAAAGCATTTTTATGTCCACTTATTTTTTTTCTTCTTTTTTCAAAAACTTTCCATTTGCTCACCTCTGTGATGGTCTGAATATTTTCATTCTCCCCAAATCCACATGCTAAAACTTAATCACTAAGTTGATAGCGATAGGTGGGGGGAGATCATGAGGGTGGAGCCCCAATGGTTGGATTCATGCCCATACAAAAGAGACCCCAGAAAGCTAGCTCTCCTTTGCCGCCATGAGAGGGCACAGCTAGAAGGCACCCCCTATGGCCCAAACAGCAGGACCTCACCAAGTCCTCAATCTTCCGACCTCTTGATGAAGGGCTTCCCAGCCTCCAGAACTGTGAGAATTAGGTTTCTGATGTCTGTTAGCTAATTGCCAACTCAAAAAGGCCAAAGTCATGCCCATTGTATCATTTCTATGTGTCATATTCAGAAACCTGTTGTGAAAGTCCTGGTTCTGTGTCTGAGTTTCAAACTGCCATCCTTCTCTTCACTGCCACCCCCCTCCAACTCACATACAATTCTACACATAATGAGAAGATTATTTGAAACCCACCAATAACTCTCTATAGCTGACAAGAGATATCAAAATGCCTTAATCTACTGCATTATGTCTGACTAACTTTCATGTGGTAGCCATTCTGTGTCAAACTCTGTTTCGGGTTTTCCACACGTGACTGCATCTCAAAAATAAAATGGCACATTGATCGTTTTTAGAGAGAGCACTGTTTTCAACTTAGGGGAAAATTCAGTGATCGGATAAAGTCAGTGGAGAGATTCTAGCTTGTTTGGCTACATATTAGCTAACTCCCAAAAGCTCATTTGTGAGACAGTGAAAGAGCATGCAAAGGCAAAATGATAGGGATGAAGGTTGTGACCGCATCAATGGTTTAATTCCAATGGTAACTGTAGGGAGTTAGGATGGGGCTGAAGGAGGTGGGTCACTGAGGGCATGCCTTTGGAGTATATATTTTCTCTCTGGTCAATGGAACCCTCTCTCTGCTTCTTTGTAGCCATGTCCTGAGTTGCTTTTCTCTGTCATTCCCTTCCTTAATTATGTTCTGTCTCCACCTTGGGACCACAGCAATGGAGATAGCCATCTATGGGTTAAGAACCCCCAAACCATGAGTTCCAAATAAACTTTTCCTCCTCTAAAATAGTGGGGTTTTTTGGTGTGTGTGTGTGTGTGTGTGTGTGTATCTTTTGGTCACAGCAGTGGCAAAGCTGACTAAAACAGAAATTTCTACCAGAGTAGGGTTGCTGCTGTGACTAACCTGACCTTATGATTCAGAAGCTCTTGGAGTTGTCTGGATTTTGTGGGATAAATTAGAGATGCAAGCTGGAACAGCTTCAGAATGTTGTAAACTTTTCTTCCTCTAAAATTGTTCCTATCAGGTTTTTTGGTCATAGAAGAAAAAAAAAAAAACTGACTAAAACATATGTCCACATGACAGGGCTAAAAGTAATGGCCTCAATGTTTATTCATGTTTATAAAAAAATGAGACATAGTTTTCTTTTTTAGAGATTGAACCCAGGGAAGCTTGAACACTGAGTCACATCCACAGCCCTTGTTTATATTTTTATTTAGAGATAGGGTCTCAGAGAGTTGCTTAGGGCCTCACTAAGTTGCTAAGGCTGGCTTTGAACTTGTGATCCTCCTGCCTCAGCCTCCCAAGCCTCAGGGATTACAGGCATGTGCCACTGTTTCCAGGTGAGACATAGTGACTTCAATAATAGCATCTTAGCAGATTCAGTAATAGTTTCAATTTTAATGAGTGTGGGAATGTTACTATTAATCAGGATAAAGAATCGGGGACAAAATGGTAATAGAAAACAGAAGTTGAACATGAATAAGGTCTGTTATAAAGCAATGCCATCCATGTAGTTGACATGACCACAGATGTATTTTCATATCAATTCTTGAATCATGTTGAAAAGATTGCAAACATGTTGCTCAGAGTAGCAGTCATGAGCTTTTTAGAAATTATTATAAATGGAAAAAATAGGACACTTTCAAGAGAGAGAGAGTGAGTCCCTCAGAGAGGAGGATAGAGCACCTCTCCTGCTCTCCAGTTTCACTGGGGTCCCAGGGAAGTTTCCAGAGAGTCCTATTCAGGTCCACTTCTTGCTTTTGACTGACAGCAGGATTGCATCCAAAACCCTGCTGTATATGGTCTTATACCTTGTAGGGGAGATTTTACTGTTATAATGATATGCTAATGATTCAGGCCAACTCTGGGTCAGTTTGGTCCACACTGACCGTTTCTGAAAGGAAATTATTATTATAGAGTTTAGTTAAGGGGGATTATACTATCTACCTAAGTTCAGGAATCTGGTCTCTGTAAAGGTCACAAAAAGCCAACCACTGCAGCTGGCCTTCCTGGTAATTTGTGTTGTTCTTATTGACAAGGAGGAGACTTTGGGGACTTGCATTTTTCCTGCAGATAACCAGTTGTTTTCTAAAGAATACAACATATCCTATTGACTTAGGATGAGCAGGGCTGGGCTGTAGGTAAATTTCTTTTTTAAAAGAATGCATGTGGAGGTAAGCACAGTAGGCCCAGTTTATAAGTTACCCCCTTAAGCTTATATTCCTGTGCTCATGTCTGTCTGTTATTCATTACTGTATTAACCTCTTAAGCTTGAGATGCCAATCACCCATCTCAGTGGACAGGCCTAGAAGGTGATTTGAGGAGATTTCCAATTTTACAACTGGACTGATGATTCAGATTTGGAAGTTAATGGTAAATCCTGGAACTCAAAAATCTCCTGCCAAAATTTGATCAGGATAATAATAACTACAAAATACTATTTCAAAGATGGAAATAGCAAATGTATATTTATTTATATATAAACTATTTTGCTTTGATTCCATGAAAATAGAAACCATTAATTAATTAGTCTTCTTCCCACGATTATCCTGGTCAATGGCCACTCTTGAAATCCTAGCATAATTCATTTCCTAAAAGTAATATATTTTATTGAAGTCTTATTTTAATAAAATCAAAATAGACTATTGAATGTAGACTGAGAAAAACTAATATAAGAGCCAGTTCAAGAAATTTAGAAGCCAGGTGCCTTGGCCTATGTCTGTAATCCCAGAGACTCTGGAGGCTTAAACAGGAGGATCACAAATCCAAAGACAGCCTCAGCAAATTAGCAAGGTGCTAAGCGACTTATTGAGACCCTTTCTGTAAATAAAACATTAAAAGGGCTGAAGATGTGGCTCAGTGTTTAAGCGCCTCTGGGTTCTATTCCTTTAAAAAAATAAAAGAAAGAAAAGAAGAGAAAGAAATTGAGAACACGTAGGAGAATGTCAAATGACATGATGTTGAGCTTTGAAAGATTTTAATTCTTTCATATTTTTCCACGGTTTGGAGCCAGGAGAAGACTGAGACTGGAGCCCCGTATTCATTGGTTTTGTTCTGTAGTAAAGACAATGATGTTATGTGGGAATACCCTTAGTTAGTTATGAATGAGGGGGTTCAATTTGGGAAACAGGCTGCTATTGTAAACCAGACTAATATCCGCATTTGAAATTAACACCGCGATGTGCTCCTCTCGGGAGAGTGCCGTGAAGTCAGGCAAAATGACAAGCCTGAGCCCTTACCGCATCAGATTTACAATGTTTACATGCTGCTCCTTCTGAAATTAACTCCTCAGTACGCTGCTTATCAGCTTGAAGCAGGAAGCTGGTGAAAATAGAGAATCATTATTATTTTTTTTTGTCCAAGGTTCAAGTTGGGCAGAAAGAGCTATGATTAGAAGATAAATCTTTTGGTGGCAGAGTTCTTGCCAAGGAGAAAGCCACAGGGGGCTTCCAGCATCTGAACAGTGCAGCAGTGATGCTTGAGTCAGGGAGGGTCTAAAGATCCGTCTACACTTCAGAGGAGAACTCAGAGGGTGAGTTTCCCCGTTTGATAACTGGAGCAGCAGTCAGAAGGAAATCTAAGATAAAATCCTGAGTAAGTAATGCTGAGAAGTTATGATGAAACACTTTGTTGGGGTATGAGTCTTCAGGGTGAAATCCAGATTTTAAGTATGTGTTTAGACAAAAGAGAAAAAAATGATTTTTCCTTGCATGCTACCTGCAAAATCCTGTTTCCTCATACATTCCCCACAGTGGCCCCAGTGCTTGGAGAAAAGCACCTAGGAAACAAGGAATAGGAGAAGAATGAATTCATCCCAGTACCCAAGACGCCTGGTGATTCTGGGGCGACCATGAGACTCTAGAAGCACTGACATTTGGAGACTACAAGTTTTGACATTAGAAGCTTGCACCTTCACCATTAATCACATGAGCTAACTGAGCATTCAGTAGGTTTCAGACATAATTACAATGACTTCATGAAAATTATCCCATTTCTTTTACTCCTCCTAAAGTGGGCAGTAGTTTGTCTACTGGACAAATAAGCAAACGGAATTTAAGAGGCTTTAAGGGCAACCTGCATGAAATAATGCTCCAGGGAAAAAATTCAGAACAAGAACCCGGTTCCACCATTTGGGGACTAAACTTCTGCTATGCATTTCCAGTGACATTATTTACAAAAAACACCACGCCTCGTCAGTCACTTCAAACAGAATTCTATAACTGAAAATGCACACACCAAATGACTCCCTTAGATAGGAGCAGAGGAAGAAAGAGATTGTGAGATTCAGAAAGGAATATCAGAGATGAAGTCAAGAGATAACAGAAATTTCAGTAAAGGGATAAAAAGAGACATGTATACAATCTGCAATCATGGAAATGTCCTCATCAAGTAGCAAGGGGAGCTGGGATGTTTCAATTGAGAACATTTTCCTGCACTTAGAAGATCAGAATCTTAATTTATTTAATTTGCCTCATCAACATTACTGTTATCATATAAAAGAAGGGACTACAAAATAAGCCTAGTATTCTTCTCTAGGGAAGACCATCAGTATACAGGGAATGCATTTCTCTGAAAGCAAATAACTTTTATCCATGCTTTTGGGGCCTGGGCACTTACCACTTGCACAAAAATATTAGCCAGTCATCACTAGTTATGCTTCTTCCTATCAAGTAGCTGAAGCAGTTGGGAGATGCTTCTGCTTTTTTATCCTATATGGAATTATGAAAAGAATCACTACCTCCGGGGGAGCCAACTAAATGTTGCATTGACCAGCTGAACTTCTCCCACGAAACTATTAATGGATCCTGTGGGGAACATTTTCTGTAAGTACCTGCTTGGCACCCTCATTGGCACATGACTGACCAAATGAAAAAGTGAAAATTAAAACACAATAGAGTTAAGTTTTCAAAATTTCTGGAAACTGTCATGAACATAGAGATTTTCGGCCAAAGATGAAGGGTATCTCTTGGCGTACCCTTACTGAAGCAGGCAACTGTCCTTGTCAACCATGCCAGCAAGAAGAACAGGATGTCAATTACTAGAAACATCAACTTTCATTCATAGACAGGATGATAATAGAAGGGGCTCTTCAACTCAGGATTACAAAATAATTGACTGAATGATATTTTTTTTAGAAAATAAAATGGCCCCTAGCTATGAAGTATACTGTGTAATAATGATTGGATTATTAAGCCTGACTGACTATTCAACCAGGTATACAAAACCTGTGAATATTGTTATGTCTTCAAGAAGGACATCTTCCTATTGTCCTTCTCATTATCTATCCTTTATTTCAAAATTAATTTTCAGGCACTCTATCTATAATCCCTCCAAGTAAATACTGCATAGACATATAGACATATGAATGTGTAAATACATGTACACACATATATTCTTTATATATGCATACATAAACACACCCATATACAGAGAGAGAAATATAGTCATTAATATTACTATTTATGTTTTGCTCCTTTGTAGATGCATGCCAATAATCAAAATGTGACTCTTAATATAGAGTGTTCTAGGGCTGGGGATGTGGCTCAAGCGGTAGCGCGCTCGCCTGGCATGCATGCGGCCCGGGTTCAATCGTCAGCCCCACATACAAACAAAGATGTTGTGTCCGCCGAGAACTAAAAAATAAATATTAAAAATTCTCTCTCTCTCTCTCTCTCTCTCTCTCTCTCTCTCTCTTTAAAAAAAATAGAGAGTGTTCATGAAAATTACTTGCTATTATTTTTCTGCCCTGTGGCAGTACTGGTGGCCTTTTAAAAATTTAGCTGAATTTGGTGGAGACAAGAAGCATTTCTAAATTCAATGCATTTCTAAAATATCCCTTTCCTCTAAGTAAACCCTTTGCTTAATGGTAGACTCTTGATTTAAAAAAAAAAAATCAAATGTTATCCCCAGCTAGCACAGTTACAGGTAAGATTTTCTTCTTTGCTGAAGTTTTACTGCTCAATCTGGAGAGAGGTACATGTAAGGAAGTAGAAAATGTATGCTCTGAGCATCATCCATCTCAAATAATATGCTCATGGGAAGTACTTATATTTTTCTAACTCCCCCGGGAAAGGCAGGCTATACTTGAGAGCTATTACTGAGATGATATCTTGTCTTGTTCTCTTTGAAAATTATAGTTCATATTAGAAATGTAAAACCAGAGAGAACTGACCTCTCTTCAGGCAAGAAGACTCTTTTCTTCATATATTATCTTGATTGAGGATAGTTTATGCAGACAAATGAAGAATCCCCAATTGTCTCCTTGAAGATTGTACATCTTGCTATAAGGAGTTTCATGGGCATTGTCTGAAGAGCTCTGGGTACAGCCTTAGCCAGCTGTGCCTCCAGCAGCTACGTGATCTTTTAGATCTGGGTCATTGCTTCCAAATAGGAGCCAGAGATTATCCTGATTTTATCACACCACAAATACAATTTTTAAAAAGACAAATAAAGGATGTCATATGAATCTTACCATACTGTTTTATTTCTCAAAATCAAGAGAATCATACTCCCTATACAAGCTTACTCTAGTAGCCCCTACATGGTCCTGACATAATTTTATAAGCATACACTCTGTTATTTTTTGGGGGGGATGGCAATATATTATTGGGTCACCTAATTAAATGAGCAATAATAGAAGATTCAGTGATGAGAAACGGCTAGAACCTGTACCTTTTCATTCTAGCAGTCACTTAATAAATGACTAAATAACCCCCTGCAAAATGTTATTTCTTTTCTAGGTTCATTCTAGTAAAAATACATGTGACGATGGAAAGGGATTACTTCTCTGCCCATTTTACTTTTGGACCTTGTTCCAGAAATTGAAAGCATCTGACAGTTTTTAAAAATGGAGTGTTAAGAGAGATGCTGTTTTGTGCTTCAGTTCCAGGCTCGTCTCAACGGCTCTTGGAACAGATGTTGTCTTTATCCGAGATGCAGCCACATTCAGTCTTCATCCAAGCAAAGTATTTCAGTGATACAGGATTTAAGAATAGAAATGGAAAATGAATCAGAGTAGAACTAGAAAAGGAAGCAGAATATAACAACCTCTCTTTTCCCCCTGGTGATTTTATTTCTGGAATGAAGTTTTTGGAAAACTCCAGATATTGGGACTCTGAAGCATCTTCAAGGACACAGTGGCCCTGTGGCCTGCAGGACTATATCCTTTGAACACATGTTATTCTAACCCCCAGGAGAAATGCTTTGATATTTGATGAGACTTTAGGGTATGGGTGCTGAAAGAAGGAGGTCTGCAATCTGCAGCCAGAGGAAGGAGAATGCTCTGAGATTGAGTGCTTTTGTATTTTTCAATAGTTTTGTATTTACCAGTTAGAAATATGGGAAGCTTTCTGCCACATTAAAAAGGGAATAAAAAAAATCTCTTTAAATTTACAACAATAAAGAGTTTGCAAGGGAGAAAAAAAAACAGGTGAAAGGACTTGGAATAGCAGCCAAGTTGTGCATACTTTCCATAACCTAAAGTGTCCTTCCCTTCTCAGTGGAGACTCGGTCAATTTAAATTAGAACTAAGCATATTGCCATACTTAAAGTCTAGAGCTGAAATATCTCTGGGTGACACTAGACTTTATAAATTGAATTCATAATTAGGCTTAATCTTTTCATAGACGGTAAAATTCTTTCTTTGCTTAATGTGCCTCATGATTCCTTTCTCTTGCCAATAGGTGATATGAGCTTTAGAGAGAAATCTAAAACCTTCATTATTTCTGACAAGGGGAAGCCACTGAATTTTTTTTTAAAACATGATCTTTCCAGGTGAGCAAAATGTTGAAAGACTTTTGCTACAGATTCTGGATTAAAATTAAAAAAAAAAAAAAAAAAAAAAAAAACTTGTTTCTACTTTCCTATCATTCCTAGACAACTAAAAATGATCAGCATGTTGTTTTAAGATTTGGAAATAATTATAAATATAATTTAAATATATTTGTTTATATGCTCTTGATTTTGAAATAGCCGATCCAGATGTGCTGATGATTGATGGTAGTGACTGTTGTTTATGGGAGCTAGAAACAAATTTTCTCATTCAAAGAACATAACACTGATAGCATTTGGATTAAATCAAAGGCTAAAGGACTAAGTCTCAAAGTCTATGATAGGGACAGCACAATGCACTGAAAGATGAAATATGGATTATCACCTGGACTTCAACTCTTAGGTTCTTCATACATTGGAGGTATAGGCAGTAATGGTGGGAAAGTAAATTGCATAATCTAGAAAGCTGAGCTGCCGTGAACAAAGTTCAGTGATGAGACACTTTGACTCTCAATGATTGTTCTTAATGCAATTCACTATACAGTTTTCTAAGTTAAATTAGACTTTCTTATATTTCAAATTCTTGAAATATCCCCTTCTGCATAGTCTCTAGTAGCAATTGATTCCAAAGAAAATCACCAAACCGATATATAAAAACAAAAAAAGTACTAAGCATGCTAATAGCACCAGCTACCATTCACTGAGGGTCTAATTTGTCCTGTTCTTTTTGCATACAATATTATCACTCTTCTTGTCACCAAATATTTCCTATAATATCCACATTAAACTATTACCATTTTTTTTCTCATTTTACAATAATGCTATCTAAATTAGCATGAATACTATTCTATTTTTCTCTGAAGATATTGACTTTTACCATGGGAATGGGTCTGTATACAGTATGGTACTTCTGAAATGTCTTTTCAAGATGGTGGCTAAGAAGAGAGCTCTAAAATTTTTATTAAGAAAATGTCCATATAAATTTCATAATTAAGCTAGTATTTAGTAATTTCACTAGCATTTAGAAATTTGTATCTTGTGGAAATGTTTCCCTTGAGCACCTGTTGACTTAGGTGCCGGCATCTACCAACCTTCCCCAACACATTCTTTATTCGCAGTGACCAGGGCTGCATTCTTCCCTAGAGTGATGAGTCAGCTTACTTGATCAGCCCTGGCCAGTGAGCATGGTTCAGTTTTACCCACTGAACACAGATTGCAAATGTGCATGCCCACACACACACATACACACACACTCACAGATACAGACAGAATAGGAGGTAGAGCTGTAATAAGACCAAGACCATGGTGAGGTAGGCATGAGAAATACTGAAAAAGTACGAGACAAAATCCCAAATACTATTGAGCAAGATGCAGACTCCTCACTGCTTCATTCATCTTTCTGACAGTTTGTAACTCTTGTCATTATCAGGTCTCCCCAGCCATAAACTCACCAGGTGCTGCCTGGCTTTCCGATTGGTTCTTTTCCAGAAAGATATTCGTCTCTCTTTTTCCGAGTGGAAACATCAGGACAAAAGAAGTATAAGCTTAATTCTGATTGTCGTCACTTCTTGACTACTCCTGGAGGTTGAAACCCATGTAGCTAATGTGATTCTTACTGCCAAGACGGTTCTCTTGAGCATCAGATTCCCAAATGTCCCTGCACATGTGTGACTTTAGAAAACATGAGCTTAAAAACCACAAGATTATCAGCCATGTGTCCCAACAATGAAAGCATAGCTTATCATCTTTTTTCTGGGTTTCAACATTGAAGCTTTGTGTAAAATTGTTTCTTGATAAAGACTTGATCCAGCTGTTTTTACATGAAATGGCTTCTTTAATACTTAAACCATCCTGGCTCATTTTTTGGAGTTGTTCTGTGCATTTTTCCTACTTGAGAGAGAGAAGACTCTCTTGGATTTTCATTAGCACAGGACGCTGAGTCAGAGCTGCCTGCAATCACAGCCATGTGATATGGCAGGTTAGTTGAGGAGAATGACTGAGTAATGCAGGCCAGCCGATCCCTTGGGAGACTGACAAGCTGATTCTGAAACAAATGCTGATTTAAATTCAATTGAAATTAAAGGACCAGGCATCAGGAGCAGTGCCAAACCATCCCTATAGGCCTGCAGAATTTGGACCTGGCACAGATGTCATTCACTGAAAAGTGCATCAGGTGCCCTCCCTAAGCCATACTTAACAACCAGTGACAAGACAGTATGGTTTTGGTGCCCAGCCAACCCCAGCACAGTGTTTGTCATAACATTAGTTTCCTGGGCAGGAAGCGTGAGGAGAACAGCTGACAGCAAGAGATGAGACAGCTGTCACGTCTGCTCCCGAAGAGTCTAACACGCGCAGTGAGGGCCGAAGAAATGTCCTCCAGACTGGACTCAAGTTAACTGCATAGGCTGGCGCTGGCTGTTAGTGCTAACTTCAGAAACAACAGGAAAACACCGGGCCAAGGCCTACGAGTGCAGAACACAGCAGGTCTTTTGAGGAGAACACTTAAGATGTGGCGTCTACAATGTCACCATGGTGGGCCTCCCCATGAAGTCAATGCCTGCACTCTCTCCATCGCCTTAGGTGTGTTTGTAGCAAAGGAGTACCTTTAACGGGTATTCTATTTTTTGGGTTATGTTCTCTAGGTCACCTTTATATTGTTTATAGCCGTGGGTTTCCCAACCTGAGAAAAAGAAAATTATTACTTGAACTCTACATTTTGGAATTAATAAAAGGAACTATATAGAATTAGTTAACTTGGCCTAAACATGTTGAGATTACAGACCCCAATATTTAGCAAATGGACCAATATGTTCAAAGGTACCAATTCTTTATTTTTATTATTTTGATAAAACAAAGGCCCTGGTTGTTTCATATGGAGTAGTGACATTGAAAGGAGACACTAGGCTGGCAATATGAATTAGTTAAAATATCACTAGCAGCAAAGAGGATGATTTCATAAATTTATGGTCATAATTGGGGTGTTTAAGATGCCACTCTAGAGGCTGAGGCTGGGGCTGGGGCTCAGCAGTGGCGCACTTGCCTAGCATGTGTGAGGCACTGGGTTTGATTCTCAGCACCACATATACATACATAAATAAAATAAAGATCTATCAACAATTAAAAAAAAATTAAACAATATGCAACTCTAGAAAATTCTTTGGCTAGTGATGCTTGGGTCACATCTAATGATGTGTCTTGGTAAATGGTAATTTAACAAATACTATGTAGTGCTCACTATAGGGCTCCTTGGTAGGCATCTGGGACATTATTTAACAACATAGGCAAAACAGTAAATCTTCAATGTTGACCTCATGTTGCTTTAATCAATTGTCATAGCAAAATCAGAGTTTACTATTGAAAACAATTTTATCAATTCAACCTTTTAACTTGATTCCCAAGTTTTGTATATTTTTGTTATTATGCAAGGAAACTAAGGCAGAAGAAGAGCATCTGGATTCCCCAAGGGTACATTCTATTGAATTGACTGGATCTGTGGCTCGCTCTCTCTCTAGGGTTCAGACAAGCAACTAGGGCACCTCACAGATCTCTTGAGTGCCTTTCTGTCTAGTGAGATACACTCTGGATCCTATTATCCCTTAATTAATTACTGCTGGTCCATTTTTTTCCTTGTCTATTAATAGTTGAGGTTCTACATAATGCCATTTACTGTTTTGTTTCATAGTACTTTTAAAATTTCCCTCCTTAGTAGGCCGAAAAAATAGCTTAGTTGGTAGAGTGCTTGTCTTGCATGCACAAGGCCATGGGTTCAATTCCCAGCACCTCATAAAAAATAAATAAATAAACAAAAATAACCTATTTAATTCCCTCTTTACTTATCCAAAGTAAATCTTTGCAGAGAAAAAAAGTGTTGCTTTTTTTTGTTTGTTTGTTTCCATGTTGTAAATATTTGCACTGGGCTTTCAGGTTGTAGTAGGTGCAGTAATTTTCCAAAGAAAAAGTTGTAGAAAATGTCAGGGGGTAAATTATATGACTGTGAGTGGAGAATTTAAAAATCCATCTTTGGCGTTTGTTGAGACTGCAGTTAAAGTGCACCTTAAAGAAACCTCTTCATTACCCAGGCGCCCCTCATTCGAGGAACTTTGCAGAGTTCTAATAAAAAAGGCAACATCCCTCTCATCCCCAACAGGGCCTCCCCTCCTTGACTCCCCTTCCCACTGTATTGTCTATGGCCAATATGAGTTTTTAGCATCACCAACACTTAGTCGATTCGCATGTGCACATTTATAGAAAAATTAAACTTACACATTTGAGAAAATCCAAACTATTTGTGGCAATAATAACCCTCTTTCCCAAAAGGAAGGTAGAAGTGAAAAGTTTCTCTTTCTTTACGAATTTTCCAAGTCACACTTTTCAAATAGCGATTTCAGTCTTTCCAGATTTAACTCCACTGTTTTAATATAGAACTTACCTCTGATACTCTGCCCACACCCATGGACTCGACCCTTGAGTGTGTCATAGTGAGTCAGCAGCTAGGGTTCTACTATTGGAGCCCTGGTGTCCTCCTAGGTATCCTAGGCCAGGCCTCTCTTTCCCCTTGCACATTCTTGCCTCTGGTCTCCCATTATAGGAACAATCCTCTCCCTGTACTTGTCCAGGATCAGTGAGTAAACAGAAAGCTACTCCTCAGTGCTTTGATTCCATAGACTCCATTGTCAATGGGCATAAGCTCTGGGAAGGCCTGGGCTGTGTTTGTCTTTACTGCTGATTTATCTCGGCATCTAACAGGGTGTTTAACAGACAATAGATTCATCAAAATGTGATAAATGGATTAATGAATTATGACCATGGATTTTCTGAATATTAATAGTCTTGACAAGCCAGAGGGCACTTAAAGCCCCTGTTTTCGTGTTAGGAACAATATTTCATGGATTTCTTTAGAAGCCCTAGAGCAATTCCTTTGAGTCTTGCTTTTTTTGAACCTGAAGGTAATTGAGAATGTATAAAACATTTTTTTAAGAAGCATTGTCTTTATCAACTACATTTCATTTATTAACAAATTGTGGCTATGTACCCAACATTTGCACCTTGACTCCAGAGGGGGTACTTCCTGTGCATTTTGGATCCAGTGGTTTTGTGACTCTAATATCTGAAGCCCAATTTGCCTGGACCTTAGATGCCTGTGAGCCTTATCTAAGACCTCACTTTGAGAAACTTCTGTAGGTTTTCCTTTGCTTCTTGAAGTGAGATCACAGATATGTAAGTGAGCAATATGCAGTAAGAACCAGCACCCCTACTAGTCTGGGATGTTAATATGACATAATGTTTAATCAGGAGCGGAAGCCACATGCAATTAAAGCTCATCTCTGCAATTATGTCTTTGAATCAAATTTGCTTTCATACAGTTCAAGAGTTTTTATGTGGTATGCTACCTGGTTTAGTCTGCTCTTTCTCTGCTGTGACCAAAAGACCTGACAAGAACAATTTTAATAGAAAAAGTTTATTTGGGGGCTCCTAGTTTCAAAGTTCTCAGTATATAGAGAGCCGAGTCCATTTTGGGGGACTTGAGGTGAAGCAAGGCATCATAGTGGAAGAGTGTGGCAGAGGAAGTGGGTGGCTCAGGGCATGAACTAAGAAGCAGTGAGAGATTCCACTCACCAGATATAAAATACAGACCCCAAAGGCACACGGCCAGGGACCCACTTGTTTAGCCACACCTTATGTGCCTTCAGTTACCACTCAGTTTATCCCTTCAGGGGATTAATTCACCAACTGGGCTAAGTTTCTTATAACCCAATCATTTCACCCCCTAAACCTTCTTGCATTGTCTCACACATGAGGTTTTGGGGGACACTTCACATCTAAAACATAACACCATCCTCGAAACTAAAATGTATTCATTCTGTATTTTTATTAGTAATCCATTGTATTAGAATTCCTATATACAGACACTTGCCTCCTAACAAGAGGAATTTTTAATATAACAGAACAACATGAACCACATATATGTGACCCTTTTATTATTGCCCTCTTATGTTTTGAGAAAGGAATAAAAATATGTTTCCTGTATATAATTTCCTATTTTCTTCCTACTTTGAGACAGAAATTGTTATTAATACAACAGTTTTTTTTTTTTCTAAAGAAAATGTGTTTTGATGTTGCTAGAACTGGTAAAAGGCTAAATTAAAGAGTACTGTGGAATGTGAATCGGGTAAGGGCATTAGAAAGTTTTCTACTAGAAAAGCTTAATTTTCTTCTCGTTTCTTCTTCTTCCTAAAGTTATAAGAATTCCTGAAATTCTGGGCTACCATCCTCCAGTTCCTTGAATGGGGCCGGTCAGGTGTAGCTATACAATCTGACTTCAACTTCTCACCTAAAGTCAGAAAACTTCATTTTCAAAAAGTCCAAGAGAAAAACAAGTATAGACATATGTGCCCCCAGAGTGGATTCCTCTTTTTAAAATTATGTATGCCATTGTACCAATGGAACCTACAAATTCCATGTGTCAACAAAGATGCTGGAAAATACTGTCATTCAATATGATGGATTTGTGAAATGCTTTCTTCTGCACGAATAAACTTGAGAGGCATAATTATTTAGTCTTTCAGGAATCAAAACAGTATATGTAAGTTAGTGAGAATTTTTCATGTCTAGAAATATGACTAACTTCTTATTCTGAAAAAAAAATTTCTAGTTTTATAAATATGAAAGCCCAGAAGAATTAGAAAAAGTAAAAGGAAAAATACCATTAGGTTAATTTCAGAGAAAGAAGTAGTCACGGACACTGATGACTCCTGTGGTTGTCTAGTGGACTCTCGGGGTCTTAGAGTTTCCTTAAAAGCCTGGGGCAGCTGACAAAGCTCATGACCCACTTGAGGCAGGAAACGTCACAGAGGTAGCACACAAAGTGGCTACTCCCTAAAAGCAAAGCCTGTTGAGCATGCGCTAGAAAACAAACCCAACACTAAAGGGAGATGGTATGAAACCTGGCCTTTCCAGCTGAAATCTAGGTAGAGGAAAACATTTGCTTTATGATGTTGTGGTTGTAAGGATCCGGTCTTCATGCAGATATGAGACCCATGTGCTCTACTTGTGGAAGACAAAAAGTTGCAGAGCAAGAATTAACTGGGACGGAGTCATAGCATGGTAGTGGCCCTGGAACTTGAGCAGAATGAACACATATACTCCCTGGACGAGCAAGTCCGTAGAATTCCCCCATATGATATTTCAGGGAATATGACCTAGGAACAACAACAGATCACAAAAATAAATAAACAAATAAATACATACTGCATAAGTAAAATCAATAGAAACACAGAATCAAATCAAACGTAAGGAAAATACAATGTGTAGTGTATGGACATTGTGGATAAATAACAAAAAAAAAATGAGTGTGTTGAAATAGTTAAGAAAATTTTTGAGAGACCAGGAGACAGTATTTGGGAATACTGTTACTGTGGGCTCAATATTTGTGTCCCTTTCAAGACTCATCTGCTAAAGCCCTAATCCCTAACACTATATTTGAAGATGAGGTCTTTGGGACATCATGAAGGTTAGATGAGGTCCCAAGGGTAAGGCCCTGGCTGCCCCTCAGGAAGCAAGTCCACACTCTTACCTTACCCTTGAGAACACTGAGATAAGTTTGTTACTTAAGCCACACAGCCTGTGGTATTTTGTTATAGTGGATCACACATATCAATACAAATATAAAAATTGTCTTCTTCCAACAAGTATCTGTGTTTACTTTTACCAAATTACTTACAGCAACTTCGACTTTCTTTCCTATTATCCTGCTTTATGTGAAAGTCCTAACCAACTCCTCATATTTTAAGAATTACAAACTTTGTAATTCTTCATAGCTCTTAAGGTAAGAAAATCTATTGTGGTATATACCCAATGGAATATTACTCAGCTTTAAAGAAGAATAAAATTATGGCATTTGCTGGTAAATGGACAGAATTGGAGAATATCATGCTAACCTAAATAAGCCAATCCCCCAAAACCAAAGGCCAAATGTTTTCTCTGATATGCGGTTGCTAATTCATAATAAGGGGGGAAGGGCATTAGGGAAGAATAGAGTTACTTCAGATTTGATAGAGGGGAGTGAAGGGAGAGGAGGGGATATGGAGATAGGAAAGATAATAGAATGAAACAGACATTATTATCTTATGTACATATATGACTGCATGACCAATGTGATTCTACAACATGTGCAATTAGAAAAATGAGACATTATGCCCCATTTATGTATGACATATCAAAATGCATAAATACATTCTACTTTCATGTATAACTAATTAAAACAAATAAAACCTTATTTTAAAAAGCACACATTAAAATAAAAAATAATATCAGGACTCCTCTCTCTCATCATGTAGCCAGTCCCTTACCACAGCCTCCACATCTGGTTTCTCATAACATCTATAATTATAGCCCTAAATGTTTCCTTCCTTTCTTAATAATTCAGTGATGGATGCAATAGTCATTCATCTTCTCACTCATTTATTCATCACAAAATCATTCATTGAAGAAATATTTCAGAGTCTACGCTACATACCAGACATTCTGAGAGCACCCATCAACCACCACTTCCACACACAAGATGCCTCCTGTTGTGCTTATGCCATTGTCTTATGTCACAGTTTAGGGGAGATCCATAATGAGGAATAATCTCAGTGATTAAGTTAATTATCAAACATTTCAGAGGTGTCAAGTGTTATAAAAGTATTAGGCAGAGTAAATCTGAACTGTCGTCTTAACTGGTCACATTATTTCTCATTAGGAAGTTGACCTTTAGAAAACGGACCAAATAGAGTCAGTGAATTGTCATGCCCAGATTTGGGGAAGAGAGTGCCCAGCAGAGCACAGTCCTTGCCAGGGTCTCCATCTGGAGTATGTCTGAAACACTACAAGGAGAGAGGCCAATGGGACTGGAGTCTGAGCAGGAAGAGCGGATCAGAGAAGGCAGCAGGTAGGCCGAGGAGAGGGTGCCCCCAGTGCTGGACAGAACGTGAGCTCACTTGCCGTATCTGTTTGTCGTCCATTGCAGAGGTTTCTATTGTGTTTTCCCTGCATTTCTAGTTGTATGTGCCTGAAGGTACAAGTTGGCAGTGTTCATTTCTCAGGTCTCACAGTAAAGCTTCTTCTTTTCTATAATCGAGCACAATACTCAGTGATGACGACTTCTTCTTCTTCTTCTTCTTCTTCTTCTTCTTCTTCTGATTAACATCTATTAATTGTGCATACTAATGGGTTAAATGTGATAGTGTCCTACATGCATTCAGAGCTTACTGATCAATTCCAACCTTCCTATGCCCACCCTGTCCCTACAAATCACCTTTCTACATTCAGGTGGACAATTTCAGCTTTCACCTAAGAGACGGAACATTGCGGTCCTTGTCTTTCTGGGAGTCAAGCACTATACCACTGATCCCAGGCTTCTTTTAATTGCTTTATTAATTAGAAAGATCAGAGTGTTTCATTAGGTTAGTTTCCATCCTCTTTTTGTCTCTTAATTCTGAATTAATATATGATAGAATTTTGTTTTTATATATTTTAAATCAGGATTTTTCTCTATGGTGTGCAAGTATGATTCAAAGTTTCTAATTACAAATTGTAGTGGTCATCAACACAATTACAGTGTTTCCACAGATGAACATTACTACAGAGAGATGTTAAAACTGAACTTATCATACATGCTAATAAAGTATATTCATAATTTTATTACTATGATGAGTGCCAATAAGACTGTGTGCAGGAAAAATCAATTCCACTCTGAGAGAGCTTGACCCCGCCTGCCCTTTCCAATGAAGGCACAGTGTACCTCCTCCTCTGTTGATGTTGGACTTCCTCATTGAAACTTTGGCAAAGAGGACTTTGCTGGATATCATACAAGTTATGAATGCACTGCAGAGGTTGGACTCCTGACCTCTGGCCACTAACTAGGAGAACTGTTCTGGAGCAGATGCTATCCTTTCAACGTGGTCTGAGAATGAAAATTTGTGAAGCAAACCTGAGCCTCTCACACAACCTGGAAACTCCTCTGTGGAGTCACAGTCTCCTACCTGGCTAGCCCATCCCAGAAAACCCTGCAGGGAACTACTTCTCAATTTTGGGTCAACAACTGAGTAAGACTTTGCAAGCAAAGCTTGAAAATTACCAAGGTAGATCAAGTCAATTTAAAACATTCTAAAGCCACTGGAGGGAAGAAAGAAAGAGAAGAGATAGGGAGGGGCAGTTATAAAAAGAGAAGAAAGGATAATGACTTTTCTTTCCTCAAGTAAAAGGAGTAAGCTAAAAAAGCAAATTAAAACGTTCAAATACAATCATGGGAGAAATGATAAATTCAAGCTGATGTACGAAATTCATTGTTTGAGTAGTATCTTGCAAACATAAAAGATGTTTCCAGTTGCCAGTGATATCTTATTAGGAAAAAGTTTAAGAGATCTTCTGTTATTTCTCAGGCCTCTGCTACCCTAACCATTCAATTGCCCTGAAAGGACACACAAATCTGACGTCTTCGGGAGACTTTCTTTTAATACTTATGAAGTTAACCTAAGGAAACTCTTCTATATTTATGCTGTTATGTTATTACCTTGTTATGTGTATGGGCCTTGACTTTTATAAGCTTACTATGCTAATGATTCCTTCACTTGGGATCCATAAAAAATATATGAATTTTCTTTCCCATTAACTGCTAGGCTTCCCATATTTTTCTCGTTCTCTGAATTATTAATAACACTAGCCCCTGCTCACAGTTGTTGCCATCAGCATCACACATTTATGAAGTAGATATCTGCTTTTATCATGGTTAGATGCTGTACAAAGTGAGTTAAAGAGACCTGACCTCTGTAATCTACAAAAACTTTGCCTTGTAGAGAGAACTGTGGCTGACAGGACTAAAAGAAAAAAAAAAGATTTAAAATAAAACTGGAGGAGGAAAAACTCATCATTAAACATGAAAAGAAATTGATTTTTCTGTGGTACTCAGAGAACGCAAGTTTATTAATTGTCAAGGGTGGAACTTTGAAAGAGGCTTCATTAACCTAAGTAAAAATTAGAAAGATGTTTGGATGAGAATATTTGGGAACTAGAAGACACTGAGTCTATCTAATAAAAATAACAGAAGATATGAACAGAGAAGTAGGAAGAGCAAACCACATAGGGAGAGGTGAGTTGATGTCAATCCACCATCTTTTAGTCCCTACCTAATAACCTGACAAGTTTGGATATCTGATTCTTAAACTTTTGTCCCAGGAAAACTAAGCAGAAATTTTTACCCTACTGCCCTGCTGAACAGCCAACATGCACACGGGCACTAATAGACAACCAAATAAAACAAGCATTCTTATTTTTCAGTAAAAAATCCTTTATGTAATATAATAAGGCAAAAAAATGGCAACAACAAAAATCTATCTTACTCCCTATTCTCTTGACCTGACCAGAAGACAATGATTATATTAGTTTGATAGAAAATGAACATATTGGCCAACTTTCTAGTTTTCTAATTGATCACATCAGGGGAAATGATAAGATTTGTCTTTTCATGAAAACTGAGAAAATGAAGTGCCCGGACTGTCTGATGGTGTCTCTTCTTTCACAATGCACCATTCTGTTGGAAAAGCATACACAGATTGGTGTCAGGTTCCCTGTAGAATTGTATGTAAGATGCTGTTTGTTCTGTTTAGTATTTGGAACAAGCATCGTGCCCCTAGATTTTGTTTAATTTGAGGTCAATTTCATTCTTGATATTTCTAACCTGTTGAAATTCAACATAAAATTGCAGCTTCCCTGAGATGAATAAAACAGAATATTTCATGCACTTACTTGAGATGGCATTAAAGGAATCTGAAGCCATGAAAATGTCATGATGCAATTTAGTAAAAATTTACCTTTACAGGGAATTGTTCAATTACAAGGGAAATGAGATTGAAAATAATCTTTTCTTCTATAAACCTTACACCTAGAAGACAATACATCTGTTTAATGTCTTCTATGTCCACACCAGATTGAATTCAACAATAGTCATATATGGTGTTATTGATACCTTTCCAAAAACAGAATAAATCACAAGAATATATCTCACTCATTTGTTTTAATTAGTCTTTCTATTATTCAAAAAATACCAATTATTATTAATTTTATTTTATGACTGAGAATGTTTAAACATTTGAAATTCATGTATTTTATATTTCAATTTAACAAACAAATCAAAATCTGCTTTGACATCAGTACTTTCCCTTTTCAGGAAAATATGTGTTCTCCAAAATAAATTTAAATGTAGGTAACTTGAGTAATACAGAATATTTATTGCAGCATAATAACACTTTAAAGTACACGAGGAATCTAAAAGCAAAGTGAAGGAAGTGTTTTTAATCCAAAAATACATATAAATTATAATTATTCTTAATTTTATGAATATGTGCATTAAAGTATTTCATAAAATAAATTTTTCTAAACATAAATACTATTGCCACAACTAAGCCTATCAGTTTATTTTTACAATCTTCTCTAAATATAATGTGTAAAAATTTGGTAAAGAAAAATATCCAATGTCAGTCGTATTGTCTTCTGCAAGAAAACCTTCCACAATAGTGGTAGACCAAATAGGCTATTCTATTCTACTATTTACCCTTTCTTGTTACCACCCAAACTAGTACCAGACCTGTTCCTAGCTCTAAAATTACCCACTCTATCTTTTTTGAAGCTACTTTCTTTGTTCAGATTGCATTCATCTCATTGTTTTCTCATTTCCAATTCATAAAATAATGCAAGTGCTTTAGGTTAGGACTGTCCCTCTGCTAGCCAGCTGAAGATAATTTTCCTATTATTGGAAACTTCAAATTTCTATGTATCAGTTTACATTTTAAAATATTTATATCATACTTCTATGTGTGCTTGTGGAATATTCTGGATTGTACAATTATGCATTTGGAATTTTGATTCATTATTCACTGTACCACCCAATTTTTTTCCGTACTGATTCCAAAGACAATTGTAAGTTACTTGGATTCTTGCTTTGGAGAGTAGGAAATGATTAATGCTGCTATTGACTTTACTTATAAGGATGTTGCTTAACTCTTTGTAATTATTACATGGTATCAAGTTTCTTGACTATTGAATGTTAGTTACTTCCTTGCTGTACTCCAGGTTAGTAATATAAGAGGGCTGTTTCATTTTGAGGCCACCTCTAACATTTGGGGTAGGGGGTACTCTTTCCCAATCCAGTGAGTAACAGAAAAAGCTTATTGATGACAGGGAGATTGTGAGGAAGATGGCATCTGTAGTCATAGCTACAGCCAGAAGGGAAATCTTCTGCCTCCTTAGTGTATGTGCTAGTTGTTCACTCCCTCTTTCTTCCTTCACTTTGCTTTCAGACTCCTCATGTACTTTAAAGTGTTACTATGCTGCAATAATTATTCTGTATTACTCAAGTTACCTACATTTAAATTTATTTTGGAGAACACATATTTTCCTGAAGAGGTAAAATACTGATGTCAAAACAGATACCAATGAACAAATTACTGAGCCTTGTGTGTGTGTATGTGGTGTGTGTGTGTGTGTGTGTATGTGGTATGTGTGTGTGTGTTTGTGTGTGGTGGGAATCAAATTCAGGACCTCATTCATGCTAGGCAAGCACTCTCCTCCTGAGCTACACCCCAGCCACACATATTAAATATTATTAATAAGGCCATTTGCTTACTTATGCCTCATTCTGGAAACCTAAATATTCTTACACTTTTCAGCTTTACTTTGGTAGACTGAAAACATTTTAAACCCTAGGAGTTTTTGTTCAATGGTAAGTTCTCTTTTCGGAGGACTCCAGGTTAGTAATTTTCTTCTATTCACTACACAAGAAGCACAGATAATTTAGAAGGTAGACAGCTACCTTTTGTGAAATGGAGAATTAATGACAGCAACTAAATGTTCCTTTCATTTACTATTGTGATTTCCGTGGCCTGGGGATTAGTTAGAAGTGTATTAATGGAAACAGAGGTCACAAAATGTTTTTACAATTGTTACACTCCACAATAATATAAAAAAAGATAACCTGGCAATCCATTGTCCTATTCTCTGCAAGTAGAGACAAGAAATATTTATAAAGTGTAAAGTTTACATTGAACCTAAACGCATTCTTGGCTGATTACTTTAGGTAGTAAATTGTGTTATTTTGCCTATATACTAAATTTAAAATAAATTTTCGGTGTCAATAGTTGTGGAGCCAGTTCCTAGTTGTAAATTAGTACTGTGATTATTCAAGAACCCAGTTATTCTCATAGTAAGTTCCTTAGATGGGAACCTTACCTGTTAACCTAAAATGGTTCTTAGTATTTCAGTCTGAATTAAACTTCAGTTTGCCAGCACATTTTCAGCTTCCAGCACACAACTATTAATTGTGAAAAATTGGACTGAAGTGATGAGGAAAGTTATAGTTGGTGCAAGATTCACAGATTATTGTAGGAAGCATATATTAATTCAGATACTCATTTTAAACTAAAGACAAGTAAGAACTCCAGAAAACTACTAGGTGTCAACATTTGTATATTCTGATCAAAAATTGGACAATGCAACAAATTATTTATCAATTTCAATGATGCATCAATAAGGTATGTCATATTCTCTGAGTCTTACAGTTTTAATCTTTAATCACTACTGTTTCTTACTTATTAGAGACTGTTGAAGGGATCCTTAGATACAATATGCCTATTTATTTTCATTTTTAAGTATTGAATAATCACACCTCATAAATGAAGGGCTCTCTTGCTGATGTTAATGAGGTGCAATTTACATTGGTGTAGAAGGGAAATAATGGCAGAAATATTATAGTTAATCAAGCTAAGGATTTGAGGTTAAAACTGACTCTTTTCACATTATATTTCCAATATAAAAATGTGTAGATTTTAACATTTTTTGACCAATGCACTTGAATAATGCTGGTATTATGTCGTAATTTCTTCATACTTGAACCCTAAGTTTTAGGAAGATACAATATTCTATAAATGCTTCTCAAATATCACTCAATGCCTAATATATAAAAGAAACTATGAGCATTTATGTTCCTTTATGAGAATAATATCAGTTTTAGTCTTCCAAATTATATTGATCCATCTTTTGACAATAATACCTGTGACTGAAAGGATAAGATAATTTTGCATTTAAGCAGACAGGTTTAACTACATTTCTTAGTCATATTGATTTTCTTTATTTTTTTTAATAATGGGTTTTGAGAATATTGTTACAAGCGGTTGCTTCTGTCTTAAAAGTCTACATGTACATCTCCAAAAGTTGGGTTTTACTTTCAGAAGCTCATTCCTTTACAGTACACAAGCTTTACAACTAACAAGCTCAAAGTAGTAAAGATAGAGGAGAATCTCCTGCAATTAATTACCAAATTAAATACCTTTTAATGACCTCAAAGAGAATAGATTTTAAAAATGCTTACTTAAGGGATTTTTAACACTCAGTGCTTATAATTTTTTTTTGAACGTTCTGTTAAGCATTAAAATCTTACTTTTACTTGAAGGGAAGGCATTTTCCAAGGCTCTGCTAGGTAGTAACCTCGTGCACACAGAGATCTAGAGCCCCACTGCATGGCGGCTCGATCCATGGTGCTGCTTGTGCTTCTCAAAGTGGAGATGGAGCCAAATCGAAGCAACAGGAGAAGAAGAAAAAAGTCAGTTCTGCTGCTTGAAGGAAGTTAAGAAATAATTAGAAAAATACATAAAGAACAGGATTTGATAAATGAGAGAAAGTGGGTAAAGTTGGCAGTAACACCAAAGAGATCAGAATTCCAAGCCAAAATATATTCAATGACATTCAGTTCAAATGTGAACCTTAAGGGCAACTTGTAGAAATGTGCATTGGAAATCAGATGGGAGCAAGGCAAAACTTTTAATATATTACAGCACAGATTTTGAATCTGTAGGGGCAAAGTCACTGTGTTTTCTTTTCTTTTCCTTCTCTCTTCCTCTTGCTCTCTCTTTCTATCTTGCCAACACAGTAGCATGGGTTTTCCAGTTACACATAAAAATGAAATATATGCTTAAAAATTATATATCTTCACTATTTCTAAAACATCTGAGCAACTTGACAGTGCAGGTCATCATACCAAAATGAAGACAGCAAGAACTGAGCATATGAAGATGGAACAGGAAGAAAAGAAAAAAAAGAAGAAGTATGTCAGAAAACTTGCCATAAAGGAAGCTGTTGAAATTGTGCATAAAACTCAGACCTGCTCTTCCAGCTAACAAAAGAAGTAGAAGATGCAATAAATTAGATCTCATTATATAATATGATTCTATTGATATAAAACATTTTTATTATACTTACACTATGAGAAAATGTTATATTAAACATATTAGGCAAAGACAAATAAACTATTTACCTTGCCTTGGAGGAATATAAAATCTCTCTTAGCTTACTTACTCAGGCTGAATACATTCATTCCGTATTTTTCCCAGGATTTCAAGGAAACTCTGACCATTTTCCAATGTGATGGATTGTTATAACTTTGGTTGTTAATCATATATTTCTTTTTTGACAACATTGTCCAAAAATTCAGTTTAATAAATGTCATTTTCTCTAATTTAAAGTCTTCCAATTATAATATGCTTAAGTTCAATGACAGGTATCTATTTGTGTAGCGGTAAATATATATCCATTTGCTAGCGTGGCTTTCAGCTTAACAATGATATTTTTGGAAGATTGGAAAAGGGAATATCCTGCATCATTTTGTCCTACCTCTAAAATACATTTTTGGAAAATATCACAGTCATGCAGTTTAAATATGGGAAGCATCAAAATTCATGGTATCCAAGCAATTCACATTCACCTACAGTTAATGTTAAAATTTGACACAAGAGAAACCAAAAAGCCATATGATAATATATCCAGCAATCATTGTCTCTACCATCTTCCCATGGTCCCTTTGTATTTCTTTGAACTTCTAGCAAGAGCTATAAAAATGGAAAGACTGAGTTTGTTTTCCAAGACCAATTCAGTTGTAATTTGAGAGAGCATGCTCTTAATTATATATATATATATATATATANTATATATATATATATATATATATAAATTTTTTTTTTCCTTTCAGGTTAAACCATAGTTACTTGAAAATAAGCCCCCTTTTAATTGTAATTCTTGTCAGGATCTAGGGCTTTCCTGGTGTTCTGATGTTAGTTTATGTTGATATGAACACAAATGAAGCATGAAGATATGTAATGAAACCTTTAAGAAAACAGAATGTCTTTGCAAATTTGAGCTCTCAATAAAACTACTCCAAGAAAAATGAAGAAATGTTTGCTGAAGTCCATGTGTGAATTGGGAAGTATTCATAAATACATCTTTTGCATACATTCACAAGATAAAACTCTAATTTATGCAATTTTTAAAAACTCTCCAAAGAATACAAATGACTAAGCTCATAAAGGTCATTATGTTAACTAACAACCATTTTTCTGCGTCTTCATTTTGCATGTTTCCCTGAATGAGTAAATGCCACTCGCCACTTCCTTCTCCAACAGATCTTGCTGGTTTCCATGGCATTCCCCGGTCCTTGTTTAACTGAGCCTGTCTCCTGTGCTCGCTGATGTTGCTGCCTCCATCTAGACTCTGCTCTCCTCTGTTTGTTCATTGGCCTGCATTTTCCTGTGGCTTCTTTGATCTTCTTTAATTTCATGCTCCTAGTCCAAACTGTTCTACGTATCAGTCCTCACATATTCAGTTGATGTTCCATGAAGTTAAAGCAGCCACAGAACAATGGGCATTTCTTTCCTGGACTCCCTGCTTTCGTTTTTCAGGTTCGCTCTCATTCTCATAATGATCCCAGCCCAGCAACTGTGATTCTGCCTAAACCCAACATCATCTGGTGTTTTCCTTCCTAGACTCCTTTCAATTAGCCTCCCCCAGTCCACACTTCCACCACCACGTCCTGGTCCAGCCTGTCAACTCCTCAGACTAAAATGCATATTGTGCTTAAATTACCGCTCTTCTTGAAGATTTTCTTTGAGTCACTTTCAAAAACGGTTTACTTAACATGCTACATATATCATAGTACCAAATTGATTTTATCACACATGAAAGACCAGAAAACAGGCATATTTCATTACATTTATTATTTCTGTCACAGTTATGATCATTGCTGAGTTAGTGATTACTAATCCTGATGACATAGGTATTCAAGCCAAGTATACGAACACCGTAGATGATTATTAATTTCTGAATGAATTTTCCTCAATTTAAAGACAACAACATAATCAATTGTATTTAATATAGCACAATGGTTAAAAAAAAAAAAAGAGTCTCTAGAGTCAGGCTGATCTCTATTTGCATCCTGATTCTTTTTTTTTTTTTTTTTTTT
>NW_025999990.1:5371824-5394360 GCF_001458135.2 Marmota marmota marmota | reverse complement strand
TTTTTTTTTTTTTTTTTTTTTTTGGTACTGGTGATTGAACCCAGGGGTGCTTAGCCACTGAGACACATCCCTAGCCCTCTTTAATTTCATTTTGAGACAGGATCTCACTAAGTTGCTTAGGGCCTTGCTAAGTTGCTGAGGTTGGCTTTGAACTTGGGATCCTCCTGCTTCAGCCTCCTGAACCACTGGGATTATAAGTGTGCACCACTGCCTTCAGTTTGCATCCTGATTCGAACACTACTATCTTCTAAAAGTTATCGTTAAAATGACTGGTTTGGAGCCAAGCACACAACATTCAACAGAGGGCTGTTGTCTTTGCTAATATCACTACTGTGGGCTTGGGAACGAGTCTTCCCCTCTGAGCCACCATAACTCCCATTGTCCCATTGCCCTCTTATGTCCTACAACTTTCCCACTGTCTTGCTGGTCATTTTTCCACATGCTTTATGGGGTTGCTCACAGTTGCCCACTCATTCATTCCAGAAGCTTATTTTTAAGACAAAATGTTTTCAATTTCTTTGAATATTTTCTAAATAATGATGATGAGTTATTAGAACATCTCAGAGGACCGTACAGAGCTAGCGCATGAATGTGCCAGGCAAGGAGTCTGAATCATGATAGGGAAGTTGGACTGACAAAGAAAATTGCCCATAGAACCTGCTAGGTGCTGAAATTACTTACAGTATCATTTATCAACATGACTTCCAAGTAGCACATATTTCTTTTGTTAATGTGGCATGAACACAAAAGCCATCAGCTTTTGTTTTATGTCTTTCCCATTCTAAATTCTCGCATTGCATGTGTATAATTTTGAACTTTAAAAAAGAAGCAAAATTTTGATTTAAAGTGCCCACAATTATTTTCAAGAATATTGAAAGCAGAGTTCATTAAGCAGTGATAGGTATGGTTTGGATCCTAATGTCCACAAATGTCCATATGTTAAAGCGTTGATCCCCAGGGAGGCACAGTGAGGAGGCAATGGAATGTGTGAGAGATGAGGATTTGGGGGCATCTTTGTGTCATTAGGGTTGTGCCTGTGAAGGACATTCTGGGGAATCCTAGCCATTTCCTCCTTCTCTTTTGCTTCCTGGACATAAAGTGAGCAGTTGTTCAGCCATGCATTCCCCATCATTGCCATCCAGCATAACTACCAAAGGACCAAAGCAATGAGTCTTCCTGATCATGAACTAGAACCTCTAAATCTCTAAGACAAAATAAACCTTTTCTCTCTGTAAATTAGTTATCTCAGATATTTTGATATAGTGATGGAGAGCTGAATAATGCTGCAGTGTTAATCAGATTCTGACTATTAATATCATTGTACTGATGAGAAATGCAAGTTATTTTCTATCACAATTCTAACAAATAAAAATTATCATGAAGGTTCTCTGTATATTTAAACATTTTTAGTTATTAGTATATTTTAAACTAGAAAAACATTATTTAATAAGCAAAGACATAATTTTTAATTTTTTATATATTTATAGATTTCAATTAATATATGTATATGATATGTATATTACTGTTAAATTTCCATTAAAATTGGTATGATTCCATAACATTTTTTTTACCCACAGTTTTTAAGGAAAACCCTCAATTTTTATATTCCTGAGTTAACCATGGTTTTATATTAAGTCATCACAAACTATCAGTTTTTCTATAAAATAAAGTTTGTAAACTTAGATTTGGACAGAGCATTATAGATTAGCTAAACTAACCATAAAATTTTATGTTATTATTATTGTAAATTTTGTTCTATAGACATCATGACTCCTTCACCAAACCAGTTGTCAAATGCAGGACTTCTTCCACATGCAAATTAAATCTACTAGACCAAAATTTTCTGGAACAGGATGACAGAATTATGGGTCTCACTACTCTATCTAGTCCACATCACATGACACCCTTCCATCCCTGATATAGCCAAATAACAAATATCTGATTATTTTCAAAGTAAGGATAGATGCCCCTTTAGAATGAATTTTAAAACAGTCTAACTTAGAGACTTGCCAGAAAAATGTCATTTGAACCAAATTTATCAAAATAATTTTGGATGTTTTCACCCTAAAATATGAAGATTTTTACCTTTAAGAATATAGGTAACTGAATTCGTTTTCATCCATTATGGCCATATATAAAAGATTTCTTAAGCGATAAGTACTTCTTGCTTGCTAAATAAAAATATAGGAAGGAAGTGCGCAGTGGCAGTATCCAGAGAGGTTTAAATCTTGCTTTCTCTGAACCTTTGGGGCTTAGAGCGTTCACTTCCATCTGGCAGCCTCTCCTCTCCTTGACTCTAGTCCTTGTAAAACAGAGCAGACGTACTCGTCAACACAACGGTGTACGTCATTCTTCGTGAACATCATTTTTTAACCTAATCTATACTAAATCAATTTAAAAATCGGAATGCTACTACATACTCCACAGGATGTTTATACAAAATTTGGAAGTGTGTACATACATGTGCATTTTTGTAGGTGGGATTACATATCATGTATACAACAAAGCATATATCATGTATACATGATGCTATACCTAGACATTCTACAAGATATGTAAGACATGGATTGTGTGCTAAGCATATAAAACTGAATCAATTAATGTATTATGGATAGCAAATTCTTAGGGTTTCACATGGTTAAGGTCTTGTATAGTTAAAGATTTATTTAAAGGTTAAAAATATGGCCATTGTGAAAGCTTACCCTAACTTTTCCTTTTCCTTTTTCTTTTCTTTCTTTCTTTTTTTTTTTTTTAACTCTTAGATGGTTTAAAATGGACTGAACAATCATAGGTGGCATCATTAATTTAACAAGAAAGATGTTCATCCTTTACAGAGATACGTGCTGAGATACAGCTGGGAATAATTTAATTTCCAGTGATGTAAGGAAGTGCAGTGGCTTGAGTCTCCATCCCACGTTTTTCTCATCTTGATTGGATCTTTTTGTGTGCAGCTTGTCTGAACCAAAACCAATCTATCATTGGCTATCAAGCCTCTGCAAACAACTCTGTGGAGGAGTAAAACTTTGGCTAAATTGTTTCATGAATTCCGTCAGAGAAACTCAGTTCCGTTATACCGTATTACAGAGATTTTGTTGTTGCTTTTTTTGAAATGAATAATAAAACTATTATAAACATGATGGTTGATCTATTTTTTTTGCTCTGCTTGTAAATACTATAATACTTAAATAGGCCTTAATTTTTAATACACAACAAGTTCTATATGTTTCCATACGTATTTATATTCAGTTTCGTAAATTTTTTGTTGGAGGTCATTATGTTTCTGCACTACCCTACAACACTGGACCTTGCTCCAAACATTAAGAACCTCAGGAGTATTGATTGTCCTCTTTGGTTTTCTCCTCACCATTCTTCCCTGTATTGGTAAAGGATTGTCATTGCACAGGGGAGCAACATTCATTACCACCTGAAAGATGAAGGTCAACTGGGAAAGATTCTAAGTCAAAAGCAGGAGGTCGGAACTCACAATAGCAAACAGAAGGGAAGGCAGAGTGCAAGCTTTGTCTGCCGTGGGTCATTTTTCCTCTTACAGACTTACTTTCTCTTCAGAAAATGAGATTCTGCCTTAGACGCCGAATACCTACCCATTACAGCCATCAGTGAAAACGTTTACAACTTGGCTTCAGAATTTGTCATCATTTCATTACCACTTAATTCAAAAACAATTATAGTCCATGGGCCAACTGATCTGATGTCAGTTCGGGGTCACTTAGATAGAGACAGCTTCTCTACAGGGAAAATTAGGAATGGAAGATGGGATGGAAAGAACCTCAGCACAGGAAGGACCTGAGGGTGTTCATTCTGGCTGACCAGCAAGTCCAAGGCAAAAGTATCCCATTAGAAGACCACCACAGCAATGGGAAGAGTGGCCTGTTACTAATCTCTCTTCCCTGCAGTGTCATCGGATGGGAGAAACTGTGTAAGTGTGACATGGGAGTAAAATCTCAGATGCATCCTAAGGGGATTGGGTCTGCCCACAACCCTGCCCTGCAGTAATATTTTCTCTTAAGAGAGGCTATTCAGGGAAATCTCATATGCTTGCCTCACACCTGAATATTTTCTTTTCTTTTTTTTTAACCTTTTGAAAGACCCTGTTGCTATTTAAGCAACACTTACTAATTTTTGTTTATTTATTTTCTTTATTTGCAGTACTTGGGATTGAACCTGGGGATTCACGTGCACTCCACCACTCAGCCACACCCCCAGCAACACTTATGCCACAGTCTGGCTGGGCACAAATGCCGCAGTCTGGCTGGGCACACAATCACGAGCCACCACACAGCTTGTAGATTCAAACAGCAACTCTTTATTCCCGAACTCACACCAGCCGTCTACAAACACGTTCTGGGGAAATCCACGTTCTCTGCCCAAATCCACGTTCTCTGCCCAAATCCACCTCCACTGGGCTTCTATCTCCAAAATATACTGTCTGAATCCCGTGAGAACTCAAGGGGAACTCAGGCAGCAGGATACACCCTATTCCCAGCAGGAATAATCTTAAACCTTAAACCTGGAACCTAAACCGGGAACGCCCTAATCCGCCCTGGTCCTTGAACAAGGTCACCTACATTCAATGTCACTGCAACATGGGGTACGCTGGCAAGGAAATTGTCATACCTACTTGGCTAATGGCTCCCAGCAACTTATTTCTAAAATATTATGTGACACAGTTAGGTGCTCTTCTTTCTTTTTGTGAACGTGAATAAATGATTTTGAACAACCTTTTGTGTAAACACATATTCTGTTCACGGGATGGCAAATATACCTTGCACTGCTAATTACCTTTGCTTAAAATATGATTCCAGAACACCGTCTCAGAAAAGTATTCTATATAAATAAAGTAGAAGAAAATTTAAAATTCTCTGCTCAGAGCCAAGTGTGGTGGCACGTGTGACTCAGGAGTCTGAGGCAGGAAGACTGCAAGTCCAAGGGAAGCCTCATCAGATTAGTGTGAACCTGTCTTAAAATAAAAAATAAATAAATAAAAGTGCTGGGAAAGTAGCTCAGTGGTACAGCACCTCATCTTATCTCCCCAGCACCACATTGAAATTCTTCCTTCAGGAACATCTTCAATATCCTTATATGTAACATTAAACAATTCCATTTAACAGTGAGTTTCCTTATTATACAGTAATGTATCTTACGTAAATTATATCCCTAAATCTGGCCAATGCCATTTTTTTTACCACAGTAAAGGTAGATTAGCTACTCCTGTTTTCAAAATGCCTGTGTCAATATTGTATATATGACAATAAGACTGTGATCAAATCTAATTTTTGAGCAGTAAAAATGATTAAAGTCACATCACATATTTAAGGGAAATTTTAGACCCACCTTTGGAAAAACCCACCATCAACAATAGGGAAGTGATGACTATCCAGGCACAGATTTTACTTTTATTAACAAAATGCAAACTTTGACCTTCCTACACTGAGATTTTGAAGTTCACGATTGTTTTGGTAAAGTCATATAACTGAGCTCCCAGGAAGCCTGAGAAAGCTCTTATTAAAATCTTTTGCTAGTTGGCTTCTGTCACATAACTAATCTCTAATGGGGACAAACTAGAGGCCTTTAACCATCCATTTCTCTAACTTAACTAAGCTTTATTCTTATGTACTAGTCATGTGTGCACCACGGTGGCAGGCACACCCAAACTTTCCATGGCTTAATACGTACAGACTTTTCCTCTCTCAATGTCTTTTGAAGACTGGGGCTGCTTTTCAATATCTTAATAAACATAGTCATTCAATGCTTAAGTTATTTTCTATGCATCCTGGGATTCCAGAGGCCTCCAGAGGAGCTGGAAAATGTAGACCAACATAGCGTCCGGAATAAGGAAACCCAGACACTGGTGAGCTGTGTGGTCACACTTTACAACAAATGCTTTTAGCAAAATATCTTCTGTTTGCTTAGTTTTGATGAAAACATTTTCACAGAATTACGGCTTCTTCTTCATGCTTGCTTTTCTATAATTTCATGATAGTCCTCAGCCTTAAAAGTATGTTCCTCATCATTTCTACGATTGATGTTGAGCATACTGGGCACTGTTTTGCAGCTCACAGTTTTAATGTCAAATTGTATATCTTCTATCATGATATACTGACACATCAACTTGCTTATTTTTGAAAATAGAGGCACATGAAGCATGAATAAATGCTAATAATAGCATAGATTTTAGAAGTTATAACTTTTGATTTTGAGTAAAATACATTGTATACACATTCTACTTTCTATAACAAAATAATATCTGAGGAATTTATTTAATAGGTTTCCTCTTCAAATCAATACCGAAACAAAGATGGAGTTAAGCTTGTTTGGATCCTGAGAAGAAGAATTACATCTTAATTTAGAGGTATAGTCACCTTGATTTGCAGGTGGGGACAGCTAAAGAGAAAACTCTGAAGCGCATTGCTAGATAGAGGAGGAGCTAGAGGATGATTTTCAGAGCCAATCATGGTTTCCAAGTGAGATCTAGGAGCCCCACTTCTGTCTTCTGTTTATTATACTCATTATCAATAGGTTTACTAAGATATTGAGCAAAATAGAGCCGGTACCAGGGTGTCCATCATCATTTCTGTGAACCAGAAGTCTTTGATAAACCTCTCAACTTGACTAAACTTCACACAGCTTTCTTCCTAAGTCTAGAACTTCTCCTTCTTTCTTTCTTTCTTTTTTTTTTTGTTTTGTTTTAATCAAAGCTTCTACTATGTAAAACTTGTCATTGTGAATCCTTTTTTTGCTGAGTTGAGAGCAAACTGAACTCTGCGTAGGGTCTTCACTCTCCTTTAATGCAATAAATAGCCTTCAATAAAGTCTTCATTCTGTATTTTACAAATTGATGGTACATGTATAAGGTGCACAACAAGATATCTTGAAATACATATAATGAAATAGTTACAGTGGTCAAGTACATTAACATACCTATTACTGCATTTAATAGTATGTTAATTATTTATTACAATATTATCAAGGAAATGATAATTGTTACCCAAATTGTTTTTCATTTAAGTTACATCACAAAGATGTAGTAATCACAACAGTTAAATAAAATAGAGAGCCCTCAAACAAATCCAAAAGTATTATCGATTAATTATAGGCAACTCCATGAATAGGGAATTACATGGAAATCATAAAGTCTTCAATACATTATGGCAGGAAAACTAGAATTTCCACATGCAAAAGAATGAAATTGGAAGCTTATACTTGAAAATCATTTCAAAATGGATTAAACAACCTCAATAAAAGATCTTACATGTTAACATTGGCCTGTACAATTTTTGCTTTGACACTTTTAGTTCTTTATCTACTCAATTTTTTCAAACAGGAATATGAAACAAAATTATTGATGTCATTTTTTTCTTTGAAATAAAGTTTAATTTCAGACATACGTTGAACTGCTATTATTCTTAGAAGTAGGCTACTTGCTTCACAATTGTATATGCATATAGAGCCTTATTTCTTATTTATCATTACTTGATCATTTTACTTATTTTCACAGATTTTAAAGACTAATAGGTTTTTGAACTATTGCATTAAAACTAGAAGTTTAGTTTAATTCATTCTGCTCTGAATTCTTCATGTGCTTTTCTACTTAAATTTCACCACTTCACAATTCCAGGTAACCGTTAAAGGTATGAATGATGAGATATTTTATTTTGAGGTGAACTTTAATGTTTACTTTCATGGTACAAAATAGAGCTGTCCAAAAAAAATGAGGAAAGACAAAGACAAAATTTAGTGAAGTATTTGAGAGAAACCATATTGAACAAAAGTTAAACTATCATACAAACTACCTTCATGAATATACTGAATGAGACACACTTTATATTAAACAGCATTGTAATTTCTGTATCTTTCAAATTTGAAAACACTGATACTGTATATCAAGATATACCTTATATGAAGACATTTTTCAGAATTTGAAAAACAGAATTTAAGACATTGAAGAATGAGGGTAAACCAGCAAGCAAGCATTCAGCTCATTTAACTGTTTAATGAACTAAAACAATATCAGCAAAACACTGAATCAACATTAATTGTTACTGTTCAGCTTGGTTATTCATGAATTTTAGTTTCTACATATATTGTGGGAGAGAAAAATGTATATTGTGCAAGGAAAGAAGGGCTCTTTCAAAGCTACAGAGAGCTGGCTGCCCAAACCTCTGTATTCTAAAGACAGAAAATGAAGAAAGCTCAGGAATTATCCAGAATGAGCCAATTACTATTTCTGAGGCTTTTGGGTGCTCCCCAAAGAATTTCCTTGGCAAGAGCCCTTCTTACTGTTTTTATTTAATAGATAACAGTTCTGACAACTTCAAATTGACAAGCAAGAAGACAGCATGTTGTAGGCCTGTGTTTTTGTGGGACTATTAAATCGCTTCTGGTCTTTTGGTTATTGCAGATTTATTTGTGCAAAGAGATTGTTTGTGAATGGAAGCTTGAGCTTTGTGTACATGCAAATTATCAGGTTCCCAGGTGCCAGTATTAAGTGAGCATGCAAACTTAATTGCTTACAACGTTAGAAACTTCAGACTGGGAACTCGGTGGGGTGAAACAGCATTGAATTTATAGCAAAGCATAAAAAATCAAGACACCTGTACCTTATTTCTCCTGTATGTAATGGCTGGCAATTTTTAATTGGCAAAATTTAATTTTAAAATTTTAAATTTGACCTTTTGGTATATGAAGTCTACAATGAATATAATCAAGGACTCATGGTTTGAGTTTTTTTTCATTAAAACTACTGCAATAGTCAAAGTGCAATGGAATTTAAAAAAAAATAAAGAAGTAAAATAAACAACCATGGTAATAGCATTGAAGTGGATCTGAAACCTAGATATTGAAATTAAACATTAGCTTTTTTGCCTAATGATTTTTTTTTTTTTTAACATTACAACATTACTAACAAGAAGTCAAATCCAGCCAACAGGCAATAAGGTTTCATGCATTTTGGTATGAAAATCCCCTGTGACTATTCACAGTGTGTTTTCTAAATTGACAACAAGTCATTTATTTATTTTTTTAATGCTAGAATAAATTAAGTGTAGAATCAATGAAATGACTGTGTTAATTGTATTTATCTGCTTATCTAACATATTAGTTTGCATGTAGTAATAGAAGCAAAGGGTCAATAATGTAATTGTCCCTATTACATCAGTAGAACATTTATATCTTCTTTATGCTTTATCTAAGGGTAGAATTGTTATATGGTTTCTCCTTGTTTTAGAGAATGAGCAGTATAATGGCCAAGTTTATCTATCAATGTAGAAACTCCATTCGTTACTACCCAGCTGTGTTTGCTTAGCCAAGTGATAAAATGGATTACCCTGGAATGCAAAAACAATGGCAGTATGGATTGTCTAGGAAAACAGGAAGCAAGTAAAAGACACATTGGAATCCAATTTGAAGTTTTTAGCCTCAATTAAAATGACAAGAAACTAACAGAGCAAATGGATCAAGCTGGGATGAAGTAATCTAAATTGCTTCAACTTTAAAGCACCTCAGAGCCTTGACAAAACTTAAGAAACAGAATTATTGACAGGAATAGACCCTTGAACACAATGCATTTATTTATTCCATTGTTTGTTTTTAGACAAGTGTTTATTGAGCCTTTCCTTGATCTCAAGCAGTATGTTAGGCCCAGAAAATCCTACTACCACTTTCGCATCAGGGTAATGATTTCTGGCAAAGATCAACTGTATCTTTATTTATTAAAACAAACTGCAGGTGGCCTGAGTACATTTTTTTTTCCTTAGAAAATTACACAATACAGAACAAAACACAAAGTGCCTAGAGTAATCAGAATTTTTTTTCACTCATTCCTACCACCTTATAACAATTAGACTCCCAGCCAACAAATTTCCCATGAATACTCACAGAAGAAGAAAAACAAGTACTCTTTTGATGCAGCCATAAAAAATGTGATACAAGTCAGATAGTATTGGGGAACGATGTTATCTCATGTTATTAATTGGTTTACACAGACTGCAGGAAGATTTATCTTTCACTTAAGAAATGGAGAGAATATGATTTTTTTTTTCAATTTGGTAAACTGAGAGGAAGTGACACTAAACTATTTTTTCTTGCCTTGTATACTCTGTGCTTGCAAATATGAAGGTGCGTTTACCATCACAACTCTGTGAACAGCTATTATGAATCTATCTTTGCATTTCAATGGAAGCCTGCTTTGTTCACTCTGTTTTCTACCCTAGCAATGCATGGTCTTCCCAATGCACTGGGACAGGATAACATGAAAGTTCATGCTCAAATTTCTGTGGCATGACCTAAACTGAAGCTACCTAAAGGCGAGTTTGGCAGTGACCTCACCTTTGTGGGTATGCTTTCAGGTCTGCGGGGGCACATTTTTCTTCTTTGATGCTGCATTTGATATGGAGTGACATTTGCCTGCAGCTTTCCACTGCCGATGCTGATACTCCTGGGGTTGTGTCCAGAAGGAATGACGTATCACCTCTTGGGACAATATCTCCTTCAGAGGAAGTTCAGTTTCAATTAAACCTAGAAAATGAAGTGCATTTTTAAATCAGAAATGTCATGATAAATCAGGTTTTTGGGGGCATTTTAACAAACTCCTGTTCTTTCTTAATTTTTCTGCTTTTAATGTTTCTATCTTTAAAATACAGATCTATGATTCTGTGTTGATGAATTTATATGAGGCATAATATTCATTCACTCCTTTACTATTTTGGAGCCCTTATTGTGTGTATTGCACAAAAACTGGCCAAAAAGACTTACATGGGAGGGCCATGTAGGGATTTTGCATTCAGCAATGAATCTGTGGTTAAAAGCCCAAAGAGACTGTTGATAAAGAAATAGCTGATCAGAGCAGGCAAATAGAAAGAGAAGCACCTTGAAATGTGGAGAGGAGAGGTGATAGCCATCATATTGCACAGGATCTACCTCTGGGCAGGTGTAGGCAGTGCTTGGAAAGCACCCTCTCCTAAGACAGTGTGCAGTGATGAAGAACAGAATCCTTGGTAGTGTGTTAAACAAATCTGACAAGAAAGAAAATTGCTGTATCCTACCATTGTTTCAAGTATTATACTGCTTAATAACATTGAAGGAATTAAGGAAGTTTTAATAATGGAGTTAGCATGTGAACATAATCTTAATTGATTCAAAAGTATTCTCATAGGGTGACAGAATTAAGAAGAGTCTCCTGAGCAAATAGCAGCAAAGACAGAATCAGGAAGGTTCACCCAGATATTTACACATTTGGGGAAATTCTAATTTAGAGTAAATGACTTTAAATCCTTCATAAAAACATAGGAAAGTATTTAAAGAGCCCAAATAAGATATCAATGACATAGTGGGAGCTTCCATTTTTTTTTTGTATGTGTATTCATGTCAGCCACCTATACCAAAATCATTGCTTTTCTAGAACCCTATAAAAAATACAGAGAAGAAGAAATGGACTCACCTACAATTGATTGGTTACCATTACTAGAATGTCCAAGTTATATAACCAAGTGGGTAGAGCTAGTGACAAGTGAAAAGATGTGACTTTGGACCATGTAGCACTGCTGGGATCTGAGTGGAAAGCGGTGTGTCAAGGGCAAGGAGATCCTGATAGAGGAAGGGTCCAGATGGCATTAAGGAGCAGCATACGTAAGTACAGAACAATTCAGACCTTGATAAAGAACTAGATGATCAGAGCAATCAAATGGAAAGAGAAGCACCTTGAAATGTGGAGAGGAGAGGTGATAGCCACCATATTGCACAGGATTTACTTCTGGGCAGGTGTAGGCAGTGCTGGGAAGGCACTCTCTCCTAAGACAGTGTGCAGTGATGAAGAACAGAACCCAGGATGGATGAGCATCGGACTCCATGGAAGCAATGTGATGTCTATGAACATGTAATGTGGGATAGAGAATGCAGTATAAAATTAACCAGACCATATGTACTTTCACACACGCCCTTGCCTCAGCAATTGAACATGGCACCATGGGGTGAGAAGTCTAGTTTTCATCCCTCAAATTTTAACTTTGATTGGCCTCTTTGGGCCGTTTACCACAGATTCATTGATGAATGCAAAATCCCTATGGCTCCAGACATGGCCTTCCCTGTGCCCCACTGTTGTGTAGCAAACCTAGCTTCTTGTGGTGGTTAGTGTCCAATATCTTCAACCACTACAGTAACACCTTTCCAACTGCCAGCTTCACAGTATGAGAGATGCAAAGTGTCCAAGGGATTATGTCTAGCTTAGTGGTATATTATGTCACCCAGTACAAGGATCACCTTTCACCACTTAAAAACCAAATTCTTCCCCTCCCATGGCCTACATTGGTGAGGAGAGGAATGCCACAGTGTGTCCTAGTACACTCTGTGTGTTAATGCAGACGGCCTTCCATGTCATCCCTCTGTTACTTGGTTTACATGCATGGACATGGCTCCATGTATCAGTCACAGGTACAGCGTATAAAATGCATCAGGGGGATCAGTCTTCCTAACTTAGCTGGCTGATATCCTTAAATGGGCTCTTTCAGCTGACTTTTAACTGTCATTCTGTCTGGTAGTCTTCCTGGATGCTGCTGGGTAATAGAGGCGCATGGTAAAGGTAATGAACTGCACAGTTCTCAGGTCACATCGCGTCTGTTGGGCATTAATGAGCACCTAGTGATAAAACAATGTTATTTCAGATGCTATGTTCAAAGTTGAAGGTGGTGCTTCTGGAGCCAGAGTAGACAAGGACAAACATCTGTCCAGGTAGATGTCAATTCCATTGATGATAAATTGATGGTTTCTACAAGTAAGAAAGGTAAATAACCTGCCATGGAGGCTGCTGACCCTCAGCAGCACTGAACATCAGAGGAGCAGAGAGAGATGTCCTCCTATTTTGTTTTTATTTTTTTTTCCTTTTTTTGAAGACTAGGCTGCATTATCCTTCTCTGTTTTTTTAAGACACCCTTGGATCCAACTTACTATTCGTTTTTAAGAACCTACTGAGTGATGCAAGCAGCAACCTCCATATTTCATAATCTTAAGTTTTTTCTTCAACTTTCCTAAAGCTGTGCCTTCAATAAGTGCATGCTCTCTCTCCCCAGAGATTTGACAGGATCAACCAATTGGATTATTATTCTATAACAGAGATTAAAAATCGCCTTCTCTTCATGAATATCTGAGTTCCAATATTAATGTTGCCAATAACTTTTTAATTAAAAGTTGCTGAGACCTAATTATGTACTATTTATAGGTAAGATGGGAGTTTAGTAGCTCATGTGGACCTAGATTCCAGGGTTGCCTCTGAATTCAGGCAGGATGGGATCAGTGGTTCCCTCCACTTTTGCCAACATGAGATTCTCTCTCACTCTTGCATCTTCCTTTTCCTGTGTTTGCATCATTCCCATTTCTTATATGGTGGCAAAGACAACAATCAGTGATTTTCTGCCTAGAAATGCCTTTTCTTAAATATAGAAATCAAAGAAGAGAGACACAGGGAAGAAAGGGAAAAAGGAAAGAGACATATTCTGATTCAAGACCCACGGAACAGTTATTGCTATGGCTTGAAGCATTAACCCTTTCAGAAAAAAAAATGTGTGTGTGTGTTTGTGTGTGTGTGTATGTGTGTGTGTTAGACCAAGTTGATTGGGGAACTCAGATTAGTGAAGGATAGATTACATATCCACCACCAGAGACATGCAGAATACAAATAAGCACCAAGCAAGAGGGAGAAAAATGACAGCTGCAGAGTTAAACAGGTAACAAGTGTGGTGAAGAGTGCTGCAGTCAGATGGATTAGAATGTGAAAAGTTTCTGGGGAAAAGGTGACTTTAAGTACATTGCCCAAGAAAGGTGTGTTTATGATAGAGACCAGAGTCCAGAGTGTCAGGAAAAAAAATTAAGCAATATAAATACAAGGTCTATGAGATGCCATCGGGGATCTCATAGATTGTCCTAAGAACAATGAGAATATATTCAGTGTTTCCCTTTCGTAGGGGAGGTAAATTCAAATTTGCATTTTGAATCAATGACTGAGTGCAGAACGGAGGACAACCATGCTGTTGCACTCCTATTGGACGGTTCCTGCAGGACCCACAGGTGGACAGATGCCGTTCAGTGGCTCTGCAGTGGGAATTCAGTTCTTTGCTATGCTTTCTACAGACTGGGTGAGCTTGCTACAGACCCAGCAATGCTTTCTGATTTGCAACTTCATGCTTTCCCCAGATGGGATTCACATTTCCACTAAGTCTTTGTGTCCTATCGTCCAAGCTAAGCATTTTTTCAAGTTTTGCTTGACATCAAGCACCCCTCAATGAGAGTCCCATGGGCACTGGGCCCCTCATTTAACTCTCCTTAGAGTGTGACATCAACATGGGAAAACTTAGTAGGGAAGTCCAGAGGAGATGTTGGCAGCAAATTAACTGTTTGGCATAGTTAAATTCTGATGGAAAAGCGGGAAGATTTAACTGCTGGACCATCTCCATCTCACAGTATTGCATCCCTCCTGCTCCCTCTTTCCCCAAACCCCTTCTGTTATTTCTGTTTGTTGATCTTCCTAGGATGATCTAGTCTGCATATGAGTCTGTAGGCTCAGTGAGGTATTTTTCATATTCTGTTTGTGCAGCATATGCACTTTGTTTTCTCCTTTCTTTCCTGTCTACTTGTCTATCTCTTATCTTCTCTTACACTTGCCCTTTCCACTAAAAATTTATCTCACACCCAGTGTGGTGTGCATGTCTATAATCCCTGTGATTCAGGAGGCCGATGCAGATGCAGTAATATTGCAAGTTTGAGGTCAGTCTCAGCAATTTAGCAAGTCAGCAGAAAAAAAAAAAAGCTATCTCACTCTGAATAATTTTGAGCTTTTAAACACCTATTACAAAATTATTGGGACTATAATAATGTGGTTTATGTTGATAAGGTCCTTATTCTCAACTGTGATTTCTGAATATCTATGAGTATAGCATATACTAAGTGGTCTCTTCTATTGGATGTTTAGTCAACTAAATATAAGAAAATTACTTCAAGCAAATTTAATGTAAATTCATGTGTGACATTTTTATAATTCAGATAGTACGGTGAACTGGAAAAAATAGTGTATTAAGTAGCATCCGTATTAAGAGTCCAGAGTGCATGAGAAGTAAAATAACTCTAGGTGTTACTGGTGCATATTTCACATCTAGACACACTTGCACATGTCAACCATGTGCTACTCTTTCTGAGAACTGGTATTGTTTGAGATATCAGATCTAAAATGGTAGGATTAACCATAATCCCAAGTGTTCCTCTTGAGGGCAAATAGCTTGTGTCTTCCTGATGATGTGTCACTGGTGCTTGGCTGGGCCAGCACATTGGCTCTGAATTCTTGTCAGCCTTCTGGTTATTTTATTCTACAAGTGTCATATTCCTGTTTGAAATTATTCATTTTGTGAGTGGCTTCAGATTGAGGATGACAAAACATATTGCACTAGTAAAACTTTTGAAATTATATTTCATCCTATGAATAACCAGACTGTGATGAAGACAGATTTGAGAACCCATTCAATCAAAAGGGCAGACAATGAATATCTATTTTTTGTTTATTTTTATATTAGATGTCATGGTCCATCCATTGCTTGGTATGCAAAGGGAGAATGCCACCAATCTTTGTAGAATTATAGTTCACTACATTTTTATTTTTCTTGGTAAAAGCAAAGAAAAGTTAACCAAGTGAAAGTGTAAGAAAAGTGAAAGTCAGGTATTCTGATTTTTTTGTGAGCTATAAATCAAGTGTATTTTTATTTATTCATTAAATAAGAATGTCCATGGGGTAAATATGGGATGTCCCAAATGTTTTTCTAATCATAATTAAAAACATTCACTTGGTATTTTTGTGTGCTTTTTACACAAAAATTGAATACTTTCATGTGATCTAATTTTGTTTAAAAAATATGAATAATTTCAAGGAAACTCTAAAGAGAAACAGTGTAATTCAGTAGTTCTCTCATAATGGAGTGAGCCTGCTTTTCATACACAAAAATCCTCGTGGTGACCATACTCAAACCTCAATCATTCACGTAAATTATATATGAATGAAATATATAGAAGTGGAGACCAAGAATCCCTTCCAGGGATACAGACTTACACATCAAAGGCTGTTCCATTGGATTCTATTGTGTCAGATGTCTGGTGAATTAAAAAGAAAAAAAAAGAAAAGAGAACACTTACGTTTTATGAGAAATGAAAAAGTAAACTTTAAGTCCCTTTCAGTCTCGTATTTGGTAACATTTTCCCCTGTCTTATTTCTGTCACATTCAACATAATCAAGTTCTATGTGACAGAGGAGCAATGTGTCTTAATTATAGCGACATTTCAGAATATTTTCTTTTCCAGATATTTAAGATGACTGTGACGTTATTAAACACTTCCATTTCTTGATTTTCCAGTTGTTAGAAGTCTCATGCCTGTGTTTGGTTCAGACCAATCAGTTCCTTTCACGTGCAATGAAATGTGTTTGAGTCCTAAAACGTTTGTATGTCAGTGCTCCTGTTTCTTCCTGTTTTCCAACATCAACAGAAGTGACCGGCTTGAGGAGGTATGTTCCAGGGCAGGCTCCCCAGTGTTGTTGTCACCAAATGTCATTGAGAGGATCACCTGTCTGGGTCTTCAAGTTCACGTGAAAAAAAAATGAGCTCCATACTATCTGTCCCCTAACTGTGTTGGAACATATTGTTGTTTCCACAATCCTATAAATAATCATAACTAGAATTACCATTATCCTTAATTATGTTTCTTAGTACTTCAGAGTTAAAACAACCTGCCATTTGAATTTAGTTGAGCATTCCTAGTAGCCCTGGATTTTATTTTAATATTTTCTTGTTTGTTTGTTGTTTGGTTTTCCCTGTTAAATGGAACTAATAGTTTCCAAAAGGGTTTATTTCAAAGTTAAATAATATTGTTATCCTTTTATCTTCTCTTCTCTCATATGGAAATGTGCTAAGAAAACACCTTCAATCTTTAGACCCTCAAAAGTTCAAATCAAAGTGAGACTTACAAGCAAGGGGCAAGTTGAGAAATTTTACCAAATCCTATTATGGCCAGAACTCCACATAAGGAGAAATACAAGTTGCTTCAAAAAAAAATCTGAAAAAAAAGAAAGAAGGAAGGGAAAATGTTAATGCTTAAATTACAATGTGTTATGGTATATAAGATAACGCTATTACCATCCTGTCTTTGTTGAATACTTTATGGTTTGAAGTGTGTTGTACAATCTACCATGAATGATTCTTCTATCATATCTTTTCTTGTCCTGATTCCTCTTTATATGGTCTTATTCTGAAAGCTTAACTGTTTTTCTTGCAAACTATAAGCTATGGAGAATTGAATCTTTTGTATAAAATCTACATTGACTTTATTTGCATTCAATTCCTGCATGTGTAATATCTGCTCACTCATCAGATATAATTAAGATAGGCAGACTTGGAATTTGCACACCTGGAAAGGTCACTAGAGTGAGTTCCAAAGCATCACACCTTTACCTAATATCATTTCAATGCTGTCATAAAGGCAAGCAGCTATTGCAGAAGTTTAATTTATGCAGTTTGTATGATATTAGCACCCTTAGCTATTCCCAGGAATGGTGTGAACATAAGCTCATAAACAATGGCAAGAGTTAAGGTCACTGAACACTTTCACCCTTTGTCCCTGAGACGTATGATCAGAACTCTTATCCTGGTGGCAGCTTGTTCCTGCTTACCAGAGCTCAATGTCCTGCTTGTAAACAGTGGGGGCTTTAATCAAAGAGACACATTTTCCTCCCTTGTTAGAGTACCGTCGTTTCACATCACAATCACAGTCGGCGACATGCAGAAAGGTCTGTGCCCAACGACTTTTGACATTAAACATCAATCATTATTCCATCTGAGACTGAACATGCACTATTAATCACTGAGGGAAATCATGAATTTTTACAAAATGAATCAAATGAAGTTTCCAACAAATGCAATGTCAAGACCTTGTTTTAATAAAGATGTCCTGTTTCAACACTGTGTGCATGTGATATTTCTGTGTTGCACGTACATGTGTTTTGATTTGTTAACACAGTTGGATATAATGTCATTAGGGCACACAGAAGGAACTACATGGTGACTTATTACCAAAATAGAAAAATACTTAATTTTTTTGTGGAAATAGGAGGAGGCAGACAGTATTAAATAAAAGCAAAATTGGGAATGCTGTAAATATTCCAATCTGCATTGAAAAACTTGAAAATATCGCAAGAATAACAAGTTATGCATATGCCAAGTGGTCAAATGCAAAATGGCAATTGGTCTAGTTCCTGGATCAAGATGACAAGGTGTTTAGCAGAATTCTATCAAGTATAGGACTTTCCAATGAATGTAAAATTAAAATGAATATGAAAATGGAATCACAAGTTATGTATATCAATATATAAAAGATTAGAAGAGAAAAACCTTCATTTAACTCTCCTTAGAATGATTGCTCATTCTTTTCATGTCATCTACAAAAAGTTCCTCCGGGTATTTGAGAAGTAGCCTTTTGTATTTTTCACAGGACAGACTCAGTTTTACTGGTTATTGGACAGCAAAAGGCCTATTGAGTTGTCATTGCCAATGGCATCCAGAGGCATTGTCTTAAACTGGGGCAAGGACAAAGACCCAGTGAACATTCTGTCTCAATTCAGAAGTGTGTACTTGATTGGTAAATATCAGCAGAGAAGTTCTAATCAGAGATATCTTAATTTTTAATGCAGACAAAGACATTGCAAGGGCAAACATACCTGGTGATAAATGTTCACCTGTAGTGAAATGTATAATGCATTTCATAACTATTTGGATTCCTGTGAACATTGAGGGTCACAGTGATTTTGATCTTATGACAATAGTTCTTGGCACCTGGTAAATATGGATATGAATTTCTGGGAGCACCAAACCATTTCAGAAATTTTTAACTGCCCAATAGCACTTATTTTTGAGCTCTTCGTGTCTCTTTAGGCCTTTAACCATTTAACTTTTAAGTATTTTTTGTATAAATGGATTTGGAAAAAACAAAGTAAAGCTAACATGAGGTAAATATTTTATTTAAAAAGACAAAATGAAAAAAAAAATAATTCATACTTGCTTAACCCAAACATACTATTTAAATGGTAGTCAGCGGTAGGTTTCTTTTGTGCCGTTTTGTTCATAGTTCATGACATGCTTACTATAATACTAGAAAGAATAACCACTCCTTCTGTGCAATAATATAGATAGTGTCTTGGGAAAATCTGATCATTTTTTCCCAATATGCTGGTACATTTTAAAAGAAAAAAATCAGCTAAGCATGGATTCCGATACATGGTCTAGTTAGGACTTTAGGTAAATCAAACATTCCCCTTGAAGATACGCTTTGTTACAGAAGTAGTGTGCACCCATTACAACAGCTGGGATCAGATAATTGAGTTGCATGCCTTACAGGTGATAAATCTAAGTTAGATTCATCCAAGATTTATGCACAGGATAAGGTAGAAAGACAATAATAAGACAAAACAAAACAAAGAATAACAACAACAATATTCTATGAAGGAAAATAAATGAGTGGGGAAGCTGTATTTTCCTAAGACTTTTTCCTAACTTCATGTGCTTACTTATGAGTTTACTATTCGCCATCTCTGCCACCACTTCTGAGCTCTCATCTGCATTGCCAAGGAGAAGCCAAATCCCCTGGGATCCTAGGCCTCCTGTGGAAAACAGGTGAGAATCTGACAACAAGACAATTACACAAGATTTGAGGTCAAAAGGAAAGAGAGGTCATTATTCTCAGGTGCACAGTGGGTGGGCATGGTAGATAGGAGTCCAAATAGTTGCTGGGAGATTTGTCATGAGCATCACCATGTTAATCATGCAGATTGAAATGGAAGGTAGAGCTTTCCTGAGATTGCTGAGACTGACAGGGTCTTCCGGGTGAGATGATCTTGGATTTTCAGCTCTTCTGGGTAAGATATTTTGAACTTTGTGCTTTGGAGTTACAGACTGATACCTGTGGTGACAGCTTCTCTGACCTCCGTTCCCTAAATATCCCCATGATTGTGTCAGCCTCTAATTCTTTTTAAAAACTCTGCATTTATTCTTAATGATAAATTCTGCCCCATGCAAATATATAGTCATATTCCTTTAGGAGGAAGATGAAAGTCTTGCTCCAGTTCAGAATTGTGTTTTGGAAACACAGCCAGAAATATTTGAATTTACTTAAAGGTTTGAGCGTTTCTTCTGCATCAAGCTTGGCAGTTTCCAGATAGTGGGAATATATCAGTGGGGAAAATAAGTCCAAAACATCTGGCTTTATGGGGAGCTTTTAATCCACTGGAGAAAGAGCAAGTTGAATATGTGGGAACGGTGAGGGGAAAGGTGCATGTGGGGAAATCAGTTAGGTGCCAGAGATCTTAAACAGGATGAACAATGAGGAGGGGATTGCAAAAATCTAGGTAAAAATGCTGGTGCGATGAATTGGACTGGTAAAAGTCGATTCTTTATTAAACAAGATGGTACATGTGAGAAACATGCTCACCTCTGCAAACCCAAAGAATGGATCAAGAGACAAGAGACACAGCAAACAGTGATGTTTCACTTTGATGATGATCTTGCAAGATTGGGTGCCTTTCAAGACCAGGTGTCTCAGAGACAGTGGGCACACACAGTTTGGGTACAACCAGCATCTTACCTGTAGAGTTCAAGGTCCCTTGCCCAATTCCTCATTGTCTGAGTTTTATGGGGTGTACAGTCTTCCCCAACATCACCTAAGTTTTATTTACATGTCCTATTGGTTTATATAAAGACACATAATGTTCCCACATCCCTTTGTTGTCTCATGGCAGGAAAGCCTTCTTGGGTGAATGCATTATGACCCTTATGCAGCTCTTAATTTCTTTACCTAAGTTACTAATTGTTAATGGAGAGATTTGTATCTCTGTTGGTCAGGCTGACCCCTTCCCCCACTTCCTGTGTATCCAGGGGCTGATCAGGTGCTTGGACTTGGGTCTGCCACATCCCCATCCATGGGCTGTATTGCTATTGTGTGACTTTCCTTTCTGCTCTATTTCCCCTGCAGCTGCCTTCCTTACATCCCAATTTTACACTTAAGGCTAAATACTGTATTCTGAAAATGGACTAGTGGATTTTCTATTTCTCACATGCATCATAATTATACATAATAGTGGAAGTCATTGTGATGTATTTGTGCATGCACAAAACATAATTTGGCCAATTTCATTCCCGAGCACTTCCTATTTTCCTCCCCTCCACCCTCCACCTGAACCCCCTCCTGTGTTCTACTATTCTTCCTTCTGTTTTCATGACATCCATATTTTTCTGCTCATTTCTCCCTAGTTTTCATATGGGAGAGAAAATATGACCTTTGACTTTCTGAATCTGGCTCATTTCACTTAACGTGATGTTTTCCACTTCCTTTCATGCTCCTGCAGAAAACACAGTTGTATTCTTCTCTGTGGCTGAATCAACTCCATTATGTACCACATACCACACTCTCTTTGTACTTTCATTGTTAATGGGCTTATAGGCTGGTTCCATAACTTGGTTATTGTGAATTGTGCTTTCGTAAATATGGGTCTTCACATGTCATTTACGTCTGCTGACCTTACTCTTTTGCATAAATACTGAAGGCTGCAATAGTGGGATCAAGTAGATTCTGATGAATTTATTTGATAATTATTTTATTCATTCCAACAATAGTGTAAGTGTATGTTATATGCAGGGACTATACATGGACTCTAGGAGTAAAACAGAATAATGATGCCTGCCTCAGAAACATTTAGATAAGAAACATGACAAGTCAATTACATACATATTATAAAGTGCAATTCTGTGTTAAGGATGAAGACAAAATACAGCATGTGAGAATGTTAGGATTTGCTGGGATATGCTTGAGCAATGGTAAAAAATGTCACCAGGTAGACTTCCTGTTCCTGTGATTTATGTTCTGTTGATCTGAAGTTTTAGTTCCAAAGACAGTGATGCTCCCACCAGGAGACACACAGACGAGGACGCCATTGAACTGGCTGATAAAACTGCCACCAAATGACCATGTCTCTAAATCAACAGATAAAAACGGAGTGACTGTACTATCTGGGGAGACTGAGGCTGACTACCAAGAGGAATTGGCCGAGACTTTACAATGAGGATGTGGAACAATGTATCTGGAATATAGGAGATCATTTAGGGCATCTTTGATACTATCACACCCTGTAATTAAGGCCAGTGGATAACGACAACTCTGTTCAGGCAAAGCAACTAACGATCTAGACTCTAGGAATAAGAGTTTGGGTCACTCTGACAAGCAAACAACTGTGACCAGCTTAGGTCCTTGCTGAGGACAAAGGGAATTAATTAAAAATGGATAGTGGAGCTGGGGATGGTGGTGCACTCCTGTCATCCCAGTGGTTTGGAGGCTGAGGCTGGAGGATCACTATTTTAAAACCAGTCTCGGCAACTTAGCTGGGCCCTGAGCAACTCAATAAGACTCTGTCTCAAAATAAATACAAAAAAAGGTGTGTGTGTTTGGGGGGGG
>NW_025999990.1:5320999-5371812 GCF_001458135.2 Marmota marmota marmota | reverse complement strand
GGGGGGGGGGGTTGGGATGTGGCTCAGTAGTTAACTGCCCCTGGGTTCAATACCTGGTACCAAAAACAAAAACAAAAAGAAAGAAAAGAAGTGGACTGTAGAAGAGGGTAGTTAGTCATAAATACCAGTAATGATTATGTGAACAGTTGTATAATCACAAGACAGCTCCCTCATCTTCCACATCTCCATTGTAAAGTTGCTGCCAAACTTAATGTACTTAGCACTAACTGGAGCACATACTGAATTATTAATAAATATCTGTTAGTGACAATATACAGTTGTAGAGTCACAAGACATTTCCCTCAAGGGCCTCATTCAATCAGTTGAAGGCTGACTCCATCAAAAGTCTGATCTGCCCTGAAGAAGAAGCAGTTCTCTAGCAGACTGCACATGGATTTTTTCTGTTCCCCTGGTTTTTTAGGATTGAGTGACTGACTGGATTCAAACTGCAATTCTCCTCCATCTTCATCCTAGTGATGATGCTCCACCAGATTTCGGACTCTTGAAGTCTCCATAGTCAGGTGAACCAATGCCCTAAAATAAACACCACACACACACACACCCCCACACACACACACCCTAATGAGTCTGTTTCTCAATTAACGAGAAGTGGCAGTACCTGATATATGGAGTGCATTCAAGGAAAAAAGCTTCAGTATGTTATAAATGAGTGAGAGCATCTTCACACACTGATGAGAAAGGTCCTATAAGAGAGGAGAAGGATATCAAAATATAAGAGAAAAGCATGAGATGTGCTGGAGTGATGTTTCTGGCTAGAAGTGCTGAGATGTAGTGCCCTGGGTGGGTTTTGTTAGGAGTGTTAATCGATGAGGAAGGTAATGAAAGAGAGTCAGAATGTGTTGCTGCCATAGCAAAAGTGTTGAAAAGGTGAAAAATGGGAGGGCCACAAACACACTTTAAAGATAGAAGTAACAGAATTGTGGAGAGCCTTGCAGCTAGGAGTCCACAACGTCTTTAGTAAATAAATGGATGCACTTTGTCCCTGACATTCATTTTCTGGATAATTGAACAATCCAACTTTAATGTATTAAGTCTATGAAATGAATATAGAATTTGCTTTTGGACAAAGATATGTTTGAAATCACCATTGATTAACTAATATCAACCCAACACTAATATGTTATCAACTATAAATTTAGAGATAAACTCCATCCTTCCCAACATATGGCATATATAACTATATGTCAAATATTTCTACATGTAAGCATTTCATCACATTGTAACTTATTACAAATTACTCTGTACTAGTCTGTATTGCAAAGCTTTGGGATACTAGCTAAACCTTAAAATGTTTTTGCATTTTTACTTAAAAAATATTTTTCTCTTTTTCTTTCCTTCTTTACATTTCTTCTATGTCTTTTTTCAATCATTTAGCATATTGTCACTAACAGATATTTATTAATAATTCAGTATAGGCTCCAATTAGTACTAAGTACATTAAGTTTTTGAAGAATATACAAAGCTGTTGCCCCTGAAGATTTCATCTTTATTAAAGAGACAAAATTAATGCTTACAGGACAAATAAAGGATAGGTACAAATGATGTTTAATTTTATCCATGCAAATAATAATGACTCAGGAAATATAAATGTTGAAAGAGAGGCCATTTAGACAAAGATTCATGAAAAAGCTGACACTTGAAGAATATTGTCTGTTGTCATTTAAACATATTTATGAATCAACAAGTTGTTCATGGGTATACTTTCTTACAGGATACTTTTACCCTTTTACCTACATTATATAGTATAATTTCATGGAGTTTTCTGTGAGTATTGCTTCCTACATAGATAGTTTCAGTGAATTTTGAAAATAGCTCTTTCTGAATTGGCCTCCACCCAAAAGTAGGTCAGATGTATACTGGTCAAGGGAAGGGGAAAATGAAGAAAATTCCTGTGTCTGACTACGAAGATACATCTTTATGTATTTTCCGTTCTATTTCTTTCTCTGCTTGTATGTATATATTAATGCTTGTGTGGGGGTGTGCATGTGTGCATGCAGGTACATGTGTGGTATACTTGGTATGTATACATATCAATATTTACTTATACCCATGTGCATAATAAAGGATGTGAATCGAAGTTTTTGATCTGAATGAAAGTGATAGATGGAATGAGCCTTGGGATGGTGAGACCATATGCGCTTGGCACTCAAAGACTCTAAAGAATAACTGAGTGTTGTAATATTATTATTTGTCAGATACAGTATTGGCTTAAAATTCTGCCAATTGTTCCCTCTGTTCATCCTTTCCCCTCACTGAAATGTGTTATTTATTAAATTGCATATTCTTTAATAATCTATTTATACCATGTACTGTGTATTTGGCAGATAAAAACAATGAAAATATCCTATGCTCCAGTGATAGGTTCAGCAAAGGAAACCAATTTGGGATGTTTACAAAGGAAAGTAAATTTTGTAGAATAAAAAAAGTAGCCAAAGTGCTTGCAATCTGGTTAACTTCTAATTGATTTAAATGATAAACTACTGAATGCTATTTATTCACAACAAGAGCTCTTTCCCCTCTGCCCTTGTCTCCAGGCCAGAGTTTCCTGGGTGGGTTCCCAGTCTGAAGCCAGCTCTCTTTGCTCACCGCAGCATTCCAGCTGTTTCCACCATCACCCCCACATACATCATTCCTTTACGTGGAAATGAGCCCTCAGGGAGGACAGATGCTCCTGGATTCCCTAGATCTCATATTCCTCATTGTCCCTTATACTGGGATTGAACCCAGGAGCACTCTGTCATTGAACTACATCCCCAGCCCTTTTTAGTTCTTTTCTCTCTTTTCTCTCTCTCTCTCTCTCTCTTCCAAGAAGACTCTTTCTATATTGCCCAGGCTGGTCTGGAACTTGAGATCCATCTACCTCAGCTTCTCTCATCACTGGGAGTAAAAGCATTGACCACCCACCTCACCCGGGATCTGGTTCCCACATTCTGAGTTACACAACTAAAGTGAGTGCAATCATCTATTAAAACATAGAATTAATTTCAAATGTTTCTAGTAATTAAGGTAAAATCCGAAGGCCACAGTTTCCAGATGCACAGACCCATTAAAGGCTCAGGTGACAACATGACTGCAGTGAAACGCAATCTGTGTGGCCTGATTTCATACATGAAAGGCAAGTCTCCCCTGTAAAATCTCTCCTCATCTGCAAAGCTGATGCCTGCAATTCCTTTAATGAGGACAGAGAGTATTTTATTCGACAATATCACTGGAAGCTAAAAATACAAGTACTTTGGAGAGGTAGCTCATTGATTTATATTTATTCAATGCTGTAAATGACTGAGATCAAATCCTTTCTTGCGGGGAGGTTTTGTTATGAGGGAATTACAATTCTGCAAAGGAACAAAAGTGGCTGTTCCTATGGGAGGTGAAGTTGTTAAGCAAGGGAAGGCTGATCACTCAAGGCCATGGTTCCTAGCTTCAATATTCTGCCTCAGGCCACCTTGATAGCAGCTCCACTTTCATAAGTATTCTGAAGAGGTAGGCTGTAATGTCCTTTGAAGCTGAGGAGCCAAGTGCTAATGAAAGGACCATGTTCTCACTCTCTGTGCTCACTCTCCAGTGTCTATCACTATTGATACTAGCAGCCACGGTGCTCTTTTACCACTAACAGATGGGAGGAAAGAAGAGGGAGTTGCTTCAGTGTCCTTTGAATTTTTGCTTCTCTCCATTCGCAGCTTTAAAATATGTAAAACATTCAGAATCCATAAGATTAATTGATAGTGTCCCTGTATTCCAAGACTTCTGAAATATTCAAATGAAATTCTATGCCCTGCAAAGATAAAAGCTTGCTTTGGACTGAACTCTTGGTTTGGGATTAAAAAAAAAATACAAAAACACGGTGCAACTTCAGTTGTAATTGTAAATGTAAGCAAAATATTTAATTAACTGGTGTTCAAAGAACACTTGACCAGAGTATGTTTTTCCTGCTTTAAGTAGCACTTTATTATAATAAATTGAAACGAAAAGTTCCATCTAGAAGGTATTATTGCTTTGTAATAGCAACTCATGTAGAGGTACTTGTAGCATTTTATAAATAGTAAGTGTACTTATTATTTATCTCAAAAACTAGGAAATGAATAGAATAATCAAAATTCCTGTCACTTCTGGTAACTCTTTTGCCTCCATATTATTTTGTTGTGATTTTCAACCCAAGTGGTCCTGTGTGAAGAGCATCCATTGACTTGAGGGTTAATGGAAGGGTTGAACCTAGCCTTTATATCCTGAGATATTTGGCCCGTGCTTGGCGGGGACATTAATAGCATGAATCATTCCTGCAGCCTGTTTCAGCTGGACTTTCTTGTTCCCAGGCCTTCATTAGCTTTTACTTATTCTTCAGTCTTATGACTGGCAACTGGATTGAGTGATCAAGTCCAGAGCTTCCTGAAAGACCCTATGGTTTGTCAGTGGCCCATCAGTGGGCAGGTAGTGCCCTCAAAATTTTTGAACCCTTCTCCTCAAAATCGAAAACTTTCCATTTCCATGAATCCAACACTCATGATCTCACTTAATCTTAGCCATGTTCCTGTGTCAAAGATATACCTCAAGTCAAATATCCAAACGTTAATGAAGTCCAACTGCCTTACTGGCTCCCAGACTCTCCTGTGATAGGAAAATTCATGAACTTGGCGCGCTCTCATGAGCAGGGTGAAGAATGGAGTGAACAAAGCCCTAAACGCAGAGACTACTTGGAATGTTCAAAAAACAGCAAGTGATGTCGTTGGCAGAAATGTAAATATTCTGGGAATAGTTACAGAAGTCTAAAAGCTAGAGCACACTGACAGGAATATTGAAACGTGTGTGTGTGTGTGTGTGTGTGTGTTACACCCTTAGTTTCTTTGCCAGCACTTTGAAATATCATGATAAATTGAAGCATTGGATAAAATGAATATTTGATTGCATTCATTTAACTTTAGAAATAATTGGCATTCCAAAATAGGAAAATAGTTTTCATCTTCTTTTGCATTGTCCCATGCCTTCCTAACTGTGTTACCCGCCACTTTGGTAATCATTCCTTAAGAAAATTCCAGTGTAATATCTGATCCCTCTACATTGATGTGGGAAAAGAGAGAGAAAGTCTTGATGGTGTGTGGTGCTATGCTAGTCCTGATAAATTGAAGACATCATGGAAATGTTCATCTCCTGCTTTCTGGCAAAAGTGGATGGTCTCCCAAATGAAATCTGCCTGGTAGCAATTTAGGGTTGGGAAGTGAAACATGACCTAATGGAGGGCCACCACTGCCAATTCATTTTTATTTCTCCCTCCCCCTTCCTTCCTTCCCTTCCTTCTTTCCTTTCTCTCTCTCTCTCTCTCTCTCTCTCTCTCTCTCTCTCTCTCTCTCTCTCTCTCCTGCCTGCAATTTCCTCGCTTAATTGTCAGGAAGAGCAGGACTAGAGAGTACACTAGAGACGCAATTGCACACCTTCAGGACATGGTGGTAGGTTTTCATCTGTTCTCTTGGGATATTTGAATAAAAAAATAACTCAACAGTCAAATACAAAATGGCCACATTGATTTCTTTTTGGTTAACCTCCTTATTTTGTATATCTGGTGTAGTATGAGGCATGTAATGATTTCCAATTAAAATTATTAATTGATGTAGGATTTGAACCAGGAAAACCTTTCCTAGAATGCATACTCTGAATGTTGTTCTTTACTGCTTATTATACAACAAAAGAAAGACACTCAGAAACAGTGTCATGTGATCATATATATGTGTGCATATGTGTGTGTGTGTGTGTGTGTGTGAGAGAGAGAGAGAGAGAGAGAGAGAGAGAGAGAGATCCAGAATACACAGGCAATAGGACAACAAAATGTGAAATAAATGTTACTATAGTGCTGGCTGTCCTTTCAGGAGATAGTTCTGCAAAGACCTGTTATTACTCTACTGTACTCTCTACTGTACTTTGTTGCTTAAGTCCTTCTCAGTTCTAATTTTCCAAGTTTGTTTTCTATTCAGGTACTATTATTTAACTAGCGTAAGTTTTAATACTATGCTGTTAATGGCTGACAGTGTTACCATCCAGCACTTAAAATATTGATTTGATAAAGAATGTTTGGCAATCAATAGCAAATGTAACTTTATGTACCAGAAGGAATGACCATAGAAGGGGAGACTGTTAGGGGTTGCAGTTATTTCTGCAGAAATTCAATTTGTACTTCCAGAATGTAATAGAAGAATAGTCTGAAGGAGTCAGTGAGACAGGCAAAGTTCATATGCTATTCTCACTCATTTCTTCTACACATAATCTTGTGTCCTCTAAATTCAGAACAGCACATGCTTATTATATAAAATAGTCACAATACAACAAACATATGCAAAAAAATCAAATCATCCATTATTATATCACCTAGAAAATAAAACTTCATATAAATAAAAGGTAAAGAAAATAAGATTGCCTTTGGATATTGCCCCCCCAACAAGGAGAAGGATAAAAACTTTATATTCAAAAGTTAATATTCAGACAAGGCCAGTGTTGAAAATAATGATTAAATGAGTTAGTAGTAATTTTATTGAAAGACATGTCTCCTTTAAAACTTTCCCCTTCTTTATGTATTGATTGATATTTTTTTTTCAACAAAGAGGTTAAATTCTTCATAATTAATGAATTGTTTATTAATCTGCATCAATAGAAGTAGTCTCACAGCACATTCTTTTATATCAATATCATTATGTTGCTCTTTATCCCTTGTATAAATTGAAGAAATTAGTTGTATATAATGTCTTTCCTGTTTAGCAGTAAGCACACTGAAAGGATCTACATACCTGCCACTTATGTGTGAATACATTTTAATTTCATTGGATCATAAGCAAAGTCATGCTATGCTTACTAAATGCTGAACAAACCTTTAGTGATACATATAGATAGACAGATATAAATATATGCATATATACATAAGTAAATATGTGTATATATACTTACATATACAAGTACATAAATATACTTTGTGTATATAATGTATTTCCCCAAATATAACATATGTCAGTGAATGATGAAGATATGTTCTGAGAAACAGTCCATAATTGTGCCAACATTATAGAGTGTACTTCAACACACTAAGAGGGTTACATCACTAAGCAATATAACCTTATACATTGTATATGCAGAGCATCATTAACCAAATTGTCATTATGTGATACATGACTTTATTATATTTAGAATATTGATTTAGGTAACTAATATTTTACTTCATTTTTATGTATTATTTATTTCTGTAATGAACATAGGATTTATTATTGACTCCTTTTACATATGGAGAAACTGAGGCAGGAAGAAAGTCAGTCAATTGCCCCTGTTCATACAGTTAGTAAGGGGCTGAAGTAGGATTTGAACCAGGGAAATCTTTCCTAGAATGCATACTCTGAATGTTGTTCTATACTGCTTATTACATGACAAAAGGAAGACACTCAGAAACAGCTTTTAATTCTGTATTAATTTTTTTCTTTATATGTACATACTCACGTCCAATTACTAATATACATACTCATATATCTTTGCTTCTGATCTATCATCTTCATATATGAGATCTTAAATACAAATACAATTAAATTATTTTAAAAATCAGAATAAGAAATCATGTTCATAGAAGTGTCATGCCCTCTAACTTCATCCACTATTAGCAGGTAAGTGTATATTCAAAATTTTGTATGCAAATGATGTACATCAGGAGACATGAAGAAGAATACTCGTGGTGGCCCTGTTTGTGGTAATAAAACAGCAGAAACACCATAAACACCACTTGATAAGAAAAGGATAAATACATTGAGGTATACTCATGATGGAATGCTGTATTTGTGCTACTATCCCAGGAAGCAGACTCTGAGAAAAGGATTAGAAAATTGATAAAAGAAGCTGGAGTCAGGATTTCAGGACAGAGATACCAGAAAAGAGGAAAAGTCAGGAGTACATTAATGAGAGACTTTAAGTGCTTTAGGCTACTAGGACTCATTCCCTTTGAAGATACTCTGGGGAACCCTGTGAAGTGCATGGCAGTATTTCTAGGGTAAAAGTCAGTTCATTCCTTCAATTAAGACAGCCAGGAATTCATGAACATATATTTTTGGCCTCAGCATTCTGGTAGAATTCAAGGAGTGCAATTTCCTGGTGACCATATTTTATTCCCACCTAGTTCATTCTCACCGCTGACCCTGCGCAGTGTTCACCTGTCAATGATCTCGCCTTGCACCACAAAGAGGTTAACTGAACTCATCAATACATGGGTGAGCCAGTGAACTGAATTACTATAGAATTCCTTTTCGGAGTCTATTAACATGGAGATGACTTCTGAGAGACATCTTGCACTTGCCTTTGGATCAGCCACTGATCCACCACCCTCCACCTAAGTTCACAGTGGCTTCTAAGCCCTGAAGGCATCTGTGTTAAGATAAGATGCTTTGATACTTGAGCAACAGGATAATTCTGACAAACAGGAGATCATTGAAACAGAAAACACCGTTATGTTGTCATGAGAAACAAAGATAGGAACACCTCCCAGGTGAGAGCAGGGAGGATCACTTGATGAAAGTCAGGCTTCATTGCCAATAGGTAAATAAATGAATCTCAGCTTCCGTCATCCCTCACTTAACTCATGAGTGATGGGCGAACACAACAAGCAAATTCCTTTTAGATTGCTTCCCTGTCGATCAGCACATAATCTCTTTGATACTTCAGTGTTTTATAATCCATATTTGTACTTTTTGATGTGTTCTTGTGATCTAGACACCGCTCCTGATTTATCGTCTGAGTCCTCCCTATAAATTGAGTTCACATTACTCCTGTTGGAAAGATATTCACCTGTATCAAATGAACACTTCAGTAAGATGTTCCCATTTCATTTTCAGCTGCTGTAAGCCAGCAGCTGGGCTCCAATTTGCAAGTTGAATTTGCTGCTTTAAAATGCCACAGCCACAAACTAATACAAAATTTGCTTTCCTTAATTCTCCAAGGATTTGATATCTTGCAACAGGGGGTTGGGTAAAGGAACATTCATATTTATTTCTTGAAGGGCTTGAAAATTATCTTCCCTTAAAAATGGAGAACAATTTCAAGTGATGTGCATGCATGTATAAATTTAAACTGCATATGTACACCCAGAATAAAATCACACAAGGCAAGATGATTATGTTTTATAATTGAAGGTTTTGCATTGAATGTATTTCCCTACATCATATTGGTGACATTTAAAATACCAAAATCCAGAAAGCCTGTATAAGTAGACAAGTCATAAAAGGAAAACATTTTAATATAGTAAAAATGTAAACAGCAAAAAGCTTCTCAAGCATTTTTAATCTTAACAGTCACCTGAAGAATAATAAGTGGTGGAACATTGTTCATATATTACATTATTTTTTCATTTAACAATTCTAAATTTAACTGCAAATACTCATAATTGCATAAACAAATGGAGTAATATAGTAAGACACTGTCTTATGTTTGAAGTGTTGTTTTGCCAGTAATAATTTGAATTATTTTTTAATGCAGTACTTCTGTAATGAAAGAGAAAAATATTTTAAATATATTGCAGAATTATAGTAAAGAACCTCTCTTCTCACCCCTCCTCCCCTCACCACACCCCATTCCCTTTCTTTTACTCTATGGATCTTTTTGCCATTTACCCATATTATTTTTAAAATTAATTTTTTGTGGATGTACATGATGGTGAGATTCACTGTGGTATATTCATATACGCATATAGTAAGGCTATGTAAGATTTACTCCACTATTGTATTTTTCACATCTTTGCTCCCTTCCCTCATACCCTTTGTCTACTCCACTGAACTTCTATATTTTTTTTTATTTTTTATCTCCTCTCCCCCTATTGTGGATTAACTTCCACATAGCATAAAAAATATTTGACCTTTGGTTTTTTGGGATTTACTTATTATATTTAGCATGAGTGTCTTCAGATGCATCCATTGACTGGTAGATGTCATATAGTTATAAAGAAAATGTGATATATATATATATATTTTTTCTTTATCCATTCAGCTATTGAAGGGCATCTAGGTTGGCTTCATAGCTTAGGTATTGTGCAGTAGGCTGCTATAAACATTGATGTGGATGTATGTTGATTTTAAGTCCTTTCGGTATATACTGAGGAGTAGAATTATTGGGTCATATGGTTGTTTTGCTCATAGTTTTTTTTTTTTTTTTTTGCTGAATCCCTGTACTGATTTCCAGAGTGGTTGCACCAGTTTGCAGTCCCACTCACAATGTATGAGTGTAACCTTTCCCATGTCCTTGCCAACATTTATTGTTGCTTATATTCTTGATATTTGCCATACTGACTGAAGTAAGATGAAATCTCAGAGACACAGAAATTTCTTTAACATAAATTTTTAATAAGAGATACCTTTTGAAAACAAATTTTAATAATGAAGTGATTTTGTGGTCTTCCTCATGGCTCTCCTTAGGGTGAGAGCATGCAATACAACATGGGGGCCATTCCTTTGGTGACTTCAGTGGTATGTCACTGGAAACAGAATGGACAGCTTCAGTGGCAATGTATGACTCCACAGAGCTTGTCTTCCTGGTGTCATTTCCACAGGCCAACATCACCTCATCTCCTAGTGCCCCATGCGCCAACCAAAGAACCAAATCACTTACAGATTCCTCTGAAAAAACAAAAACAGTTCATCAGAAAATGAATGTCATTGGACAAATTGTTAATCTATTTCTGACTTGACCTTTTAAAACTTGTAGAGTTGAATGATTTGCTTTGTTTAAACCCAAAACAACTTCTAGGCTCTGGACATGTGAGCGTGCTCTAATAGAGAGGAGACATTTTTAAGTGATTTCCTCACAATTTTTCCACAATTTGTGCATTTCACTGCAGTGTTATTAGTCACATTTTTTCCTTTTATTAAAATATTTTCAGGGACTGAGAATGTAACTCAGAGGTTAGAGTGAGCTACCTGGCATATGTGAGGCTGTGGGTTGAACCCCCAGCACTGCAAAATAAAGTCACTTATAGTCATTTTATCAATAGATGTAAATCATTGCCCACCTTTGATGATTATGATGTGCCTGCGATTTAACTAAAATTTGAACTGCTTCCTGCTTGAGTTTGTTAATTCGGTCATCTGATTTTCATTTTGATTTATTAAAACAATTTGTTATATTTTTAAGGAAAAGCAGTAGTGCCACTGAGACCTTGTCTCCGTTTTCTCAAGTAAGCATATTTCCACGGAATAATGGGAATTGGATTTATGGAGGACACCGGCGAGGTTGTGCTCTGGTGAATAAGTGCAGGAAAAAGCAAGATTAAGTGGGTTTATTGAAAACTGTCAGCAACGCCAGAAAAGGCGAGGTCACCTGGAGGGCTGCAGAAAGTCTTCTTCAGCACTCTGTCAACTCATTTTAGGAATAACCACCTCAGGGGACAGGAGTGAGAGCCCAACATTTGGAGAGGGAAGGGACACAAAGACTGTGTGACCTTGGTGCCTGACGGCCTTCCCAACCTAACTCCCTTTCTCCCCAGCCATCCCAGGTCCACAGCTGAGTTCTCTTCACCTCCATCTGTGGTGCAGCCCCTGAGCTAAACTGCAAAAAGTAAGCAGCCAGATGTCAGGAAAAGTGGCATGAATTCCAACACTGGTCTTGCTCTTTTCCCAGGTTGAAGTAATTAGACATTGCATTTGATGATGTCTTGTGTGAGGTTTCAAACATGACCTCTTAAGCAAAGCAATATTTAATTCTTTGCCTTAGTACTTTGAATTGATTCATGGAGCATCTTTCTTTTAAAGAAAATGCATAATGTTGGGTTGGACATGCGGGATTTGTCCAGCAACTAACTGATTCTGTGCTCAAAAACCATTGTTCTTTAAACCTGAGCGAAAGTGTTCAAACAAGCCTCAGCCACTCATCAGGACAAAGCATGCACAAAAACACCACTTTGCAGGCTTTGTAAAAACTATTAATGATTTCACACATGAAGTTTCTGTGCACAGAACACAGGCTGAAGAAGAAGCTAATATTTTGTTTTTATGTCCCTTTTTCATTTGAATCACTTGGAGTATAAACTAGCGATACATTGGAAGATATTTAGCATCACTTTGAACAACTGTCTTTTAATAGTCACCTAGTGAAATATCTGCACACAAAGATTTTTTATCTGGATAAATAAAATAAAAATGCTCTTAAATAAAGAACTGAAGAACTTCTTGGCATTGTCAAATAACTACATACCATATAATCCTAATCCTTTGTAATCATTCAGTGAATCTATTGTTTATGATATTGTTTCAAATCATCATTCTGTTGTGACACTATTAAGTATAAATAACACAACATTGAACCTGGTCACTATTATATTAAATGTGGAAACAAGAATAATGAACACATATATATTACATAATTAGTAAACACTGACCAAATTCACTGAAGTATATATTCAAGAAAACAATGCTCTAATATTCCCTTTTAAGAAATTAGAATAAAATATAGTCTTGCAATGTCAACAATATATTGCACAAGTTAGTATGCAGAGTGCACACAGAAATGATACTTTTGATAGTTTTTAGAAGGAACATAAAATATCTACTGATTAAACAACATGTTTGAATTCATTTTGATAATGTTGTTTTACAGGTTTAGAAAGATACACAAAGAATTAAAGTCAGATCAGTTAAGCATAGAACTGGCACCAAAAAATCAAAATTCCTAATGTGCACGTGCCTTTTATTTTCCTAATAAGGAAATATAAGAAAGTTGAGAGTTTTTATCTTGGATAAGTGGGTCACGTGGCAAATAAATTAAGAAAAAAAAATGTTCATTTAGAAAAAAACAATAATTATACATACTTATGTATATCTGGATGTATGCATGCATAAATATGCTGTACTCTACATTAATATCAGAATATGAAACATACAGGACTGGGGTGGTAGCTTAGTGGTTGAACGCTTACCTCGAATGCGTGGGGCACTGGGTTCCATCCTCAGCACCACATAAAATAAATAAATAAAACACAGATATTGTGTCCACCTACAACTAAAAAAGGGATGTAAAATAAAAAAGAATATGAGACATAATTTTTATATTCAATTCATATTTTTCCCATAAGAAATGCAATACTTATGCTTTTATGTTCAAAAAAAAGGATCATATTTCTTTTGCTTTCCCACTTCATTACTGTCCCCTCTCTAGACATTGAGTTTTCTGGGACTGCCATAGCAAACACCAGGAATTCAGCGGCTTGAAACAGCACAAAATTAACAGAGTTCAGAAAGGCAGAAGGACCCTTCTGGAGCATCTTCTTGTTTCCAGTGCTTCTGGAACCTTCTTCCTTAGCTTGCAGCTGCATCATGGAATCTGTCTATCATCACATAGCCTTCTTGTTTGTGTGTTTGTGTGCGTCTCTTCTTTAAAGACCCAATTAATGTAGGTACCCACCCTAATCCAGTACGACTCAACATAACGTAACTCATCAAATCCACAAGCACTTTATTTCGGTAATAAGATTCTGTTTTGAGATTGTACATGGATGGGGTTTGGGTGGCTACTATTCTGTCTACTGCAGCATGCTCCCTAAGAGTAAGTACCTGTGGGGTGCTGTACTATGTTGGAGAGTCTTCTTTCCTAGATCTTCAATGGTCTTTCTTCTGAAAATTTCCTTATGCCAACATAAGAAATAAAAAACTGACTATTATATGTCTTGCCTTCAGAAAAGCATCTAATAAAATGGGTTATCTATTGCATAGGAACGTATAATAATACACCTTAGAAAATATTCTACATGTGCATTCGTGTTCACATACACATACAAACACACACAGGCTAGCATCTAAACTCTATGCCAATTACTTGTGTTAAATTTAAAGAAAAAAAATGACATTTCTTGTAAATGCATCACAAAATTTATCTCTAATTGTCACTTGATTTAAGAAACTTAGAATTTGTTTTTCTCATGCAGGACACTGTATGGTATATATGATATACAAGTAAAGAAATAAAATTATACATGTTAGACCTAACAATATAGCCCTCTCTGAAATACCAGCTATGGGAATCAGAGAAAAGATAATGTTGTAGATTACCACTTCACTATGAGTCTTCTTAAAATATAATTTTTATTCATTCACCCAAATTTATTTATTTATTCAGAAATATTATTGTAACTCTTATGCATCAAGTTTTTTTTTTGAGAGATGAGACATTGGGAGGAATTAAACAATTGTCACATATTAACATAAATTGAGTATTTGAAATATTGTGGAATTTGAAATTGATTTCAATGGATATTGAATCTAAGATTTTACTTATTTTTTTTTCTCAAGACTGTTTTTGACCTTGACATGAAAGTTATTTGGAAAAATTAAGACAGGATCCTCCCTCAAGGTAATAGAGAAAAGCATCACAGCTGAGAGCAGCCAGCTTTGTTATTCTGGCTCTTGCTGAGAGAGCCTGCCTTCTGTGGTGTGCCACTGGGAGGTCTTCTCCTCCCACACCCTGGTGGGACTTCTCCTAAAATGACAGGTGACGCTCCTGATTGAGTGAATATGATTGTGACTGAATAAGCCTGTTTATTCTTTTCTTGTTAAAGAGCACATGATTTGTGGATGGTATTCAGTTTGCAAAATGTTGGCTGTCATTTGCAAAATGTTACTTTGAACTGAACCACCCAAATTAATTTGAATATAGAGAAAAGTAAGTAAAACAAAAGAAAACAAACAAAGGCTCACAACATTAGCTCTAATTAGATTTCCCAGCAACTATAACTCTTGGCTGACTCAATCCTTTGGAAACTAAATTTCATTTTTTTTAAAAAATGAAATTTAGTTCTGAATACTTATATTATGACCCCCTTGCTTTTGTTTCAGATTAGTTATACACAAATTATCCAGAAAAAAAAACTAAGGAAACCAATATAAAATTAGGAAATACTAATAAAGAAAAAAGTCATCATTGTTGCATCTGAGAGAGTGGTTATTATAAAAGTCAAGAAAATATTTTCTATGAACCAGTCTTGAGTTCATAGAAACTATGGGAGTCTATTAGATGTCATAATCATAAACTTTAGGTGAGTTTTCAAAAGCATCCTGCATTTAAAAAATACCTGCCATGTAATTCTATTTATGTTTTTTACTGGTACCAAAAATTGAGGCACTTACCTACCAAGCTAAATCCCCAGAGGGTCTCAATAAATTGCTTAGGGCCTCACTAAGTTGCTGAGGCTGACTTCAAATTAAGATCCTACCCTTTACCTAGGTAAAGATCCTCCTGTTAGGTATTTGGATACTCTTATTTTTAAGACATATTCTCCTTTAAAAATAAATGCACTATCATCATGTCTTTTAAACCTAATCAATTCTTTAAATCTATATAAAATTTTTCCTTAATTTTCAGAAGTGGAGACAAAGCACGTGTCAAAGTCAATCGTCTTTATGCATTATTGACCCCTTGTCTTTCCTACTACATCTTGTTCTTCTTCCAAACATCTCTGATGTTGAGTGAATGACTTCCCAGGTAAGGAGACCATGCTTAACCAGAGAGTGACAATTAAGAGGAGATGGAGACAAATTCTATGTACACGATGCGTTTTGGGAATCTGCTGAGATGTCCTAATACCAGTCAATTCTGGCGGAGGCACGGGTCTCAAGTGGCAAATTATTTGTGTTACTGCCAACTGACGCCTTTGCATTGCCAGTGCAGAGTCATATGTGGTATTAAACCCTGATCTTTAAGAAGTGAGGGTTTATGATTGCCTGTTTTTATTGGAAGTATTATGTTATAAGGCTTCGAATAACAATTGAGGAATAACAATTTCGAATAACAATTTCCCTCTATTTGAGGGAAATCATCAAAGCTAATATCATGGGTATGTGCTTATGCAGTTTAAGTTCCAAAAAGAATAGTTGGGAAAGGGATTTCAAACAATTATGGGATCATTTTTAAAACTGAATGATCTATTGGATCTTCTCTTAGACAAGATTTTCAAGAAAAAGGTGGAGCTTTTATGTCTCCAAAGTTGTTTTGTTAAAAGCAGGACACAAGGGAAAAAAACATGATAAAAGCTTTCTGCGAAAATTCTTTCCTATAAAAGAAAATAATATTCAGATTATAAAAGAATGAAAGAATGCTGTCATTTCTTTCATTGGTGGCTCAGGGATGCCTAAATTGGCCCCACCATGTTCTTCTCTGGTAGTTAAGTATTTATAAAAGAGCATATGAAATGATAGAGATAAATAAAATAAGTTAATAATTTGTTATGTAAGAACTTGGGTAGTTGATACCAATCTTAACATTTAATTACACATTTTAGTCTGATGTGCTAACAATATATTTGTTTAAATTCTCAGCATGTTTGATAGCCTAAGATTCTCCATCAGCATTTATAATTACGACTTATTTTTTAAGTGATAAAATACTTCCCTGAAAATAATGAATGTGTTAACAGGCAAGAAACCCAAAGTCATTGACAAAGTCATTGGGCTCCTCTTTCCCGTTTCCTTTCCCAGGGCGTTTATGACACAGGCAACTCTCACTTACCCCTTGGCTTATCAACCAACATGAAACCAGAAAAAGCACAGGTGAGGATTTTGAATGATTATTAAACATGCTTAAGGAAGGGTCGAGGTTTAGGACGATGCATAGATGCTGTTACACCTTGAATGTCTGTGTCTCCAAAATTCATGTTAGAACATAATACCTAATGTCATGGTGCTGAGAAGTCTGAAGGAGTGTGCAGCCCTAGTGAAGGACATCATTGTTCTTACAAGAGAGGTTGAAGGGAGCACCCATTTGCCTTCCCTTTCCAACTCTTCTGCCACGTAAGGACACAGCATTTGCCCCTTCTGGAAGAATCTCTGTTAGCCAGCCTTTTGTTACTGCAACCAATATAACTGACACAAGCAATACAGAAGAAGAAAAGTTTATTTTGGCTTATGATTTCAGAGGTTTGAGCCCATGGTCTGCTAGTTCCATTTTTTTTTAATCTAAGATGAGGCAGAATGTGATGATGGAAGGACTTAACTTGCAGCAGTCAAGAAACAGAAAGACAAGGAAAAGAAGGACAATTATACAGCCCCCAAGGGCAGGCTCCCAGTGATCTACTTGATTAAGGTAGAGTGGATCATAGAACTTGAAAAACAATTCAGATATTTTACTGAGTATTTGAAAGGATATTACAGAGAATGCAAATGAATACCCAGATGCAAGACATGCATAGGGCAAAGTATAGGGGAAGAAGTGCAGCCCTTCTGTGCTCTCATGGGTACGTCACCCACTAGGCACACATATTTTCAAGTCATCAGCAAGATCTCCTAAACTTGACCTTTTGAATTTTTAAGGAGGCTTCATTACATAGGCATGATTGACTCAATCATTGGCAATGGATGAAAACTAGCATGATCAGTTTGTTCTAAAGGCAACACTTACAGCCTGTCTATAGATTATCATACAACTGTGTCCTTCCATCAATTTCAATGTCATTTGGTTCTCAATAGATGTTGTAGAGGGGAAATTTTCTCTATCATTTTGATTTCCCTGGCTCCTTTCTTTCCTTGTTGAAGCTGACCACACTCCCCTACCATATTAACATGTGCATATGTAGAAATGGCATGTATACTATTTATTTGCATGCATATGTTTTCAATTTTAGCTCAATATTCATATGGTATTATAACCTATCATTTCAGTATCTTTAAGTCTGTTGCTTATTTTTTATAATTACTTTATAATTTAAAGCTTTTCTACTTTGCAATTTTTAAGATTTAACTTTTTCATTCTACCACATTTCATTTCTTATTGTTTTATTCTGTGTTAAACTTATTTTATTTTGTATTGAACTTATTGAAAATATTTTGAAAAATTTTGTTTGTTCCTTCCTGTTTTTCTATAGCCAACAAGAGATTGAGAGTCTTTCCCTCAGCAATCATACAAGTGACTCCTTTTGAACTTCCAGTGATCCCTATTGAAAAGAGATCCTCAAAGCAGTCCTATCCCAGAGTCACATAAGTCATCTGCACATGGAAAATTTCTTATTTGATTGGAATAATGGTTTAGTTGCAAGATTTAAAAAAAGGTGCAGACTAAAAAATAACAATCAGAAGTTTTAAATTGAGTGGAAAATAGACCAGAATTAAAATAAGAATTTTTAAATAATTTAGAAAATTAACTGAAATAATATGGAAGACATAGAGGTAATGGACATAAATCCTCATCAGGATGAGAAAGAGTGGTTGCTAAAGGTAATGAAGAGTGGGGATGAAATGTATCTAAATTTGGGTCATGGGTAGTATTCTTTGTTCTTTTGTTTCATGTCCAATAGAAAACAAGGCTTCTTTTTGGTGTATCTGTGGAAAAGAGTTCATATCTGTTAACAATAACAACAAAAAAAATCAATTTCTTTGTCCCCAGATATTTCCGCAGCCTTAAGCAAACAATATGTTTGTCTATTGGCCTCAGGTATGCTTGGTTGCCATTATTCATACTCTTAGAAATGTTTCACTTTTCTGTACGAGCTCTGGTCTTGATTATTTCACTGCTAAAGGCATTTTTGTTAATGTACACAACACACTACCTCCTTTTCTCATAGCCAGGTTCTTATATTTATTAGTGAAAGCCATTTCCCACCTTCTAATCCAAAATGAACAAGTGCTACAAACAGAGGTGTTATTTGGTGGGGGAAAAATTTCTTTGGACTCAATGGTCTTATGAGAAAAAAATTCAGTTTGCAATAGTTGCCCCAGAATTTCTTTCTTAAAACATGAATCCCTAGTGGACATTTCAAAAGCTTCAGCTTGAATTTACTTCTTTATGTGAACTCTCCAACTGTTTCAGTACTTGTTCAAATATGTCTTCATGCTTTTTACAGCCTATTAGCTGTCCTCCTCTCACCCTGCCACAGAAATAGTTAAGGGTATTAGAGTACTTAGTATATGTAAAGGATATATACTTCATGTGAAATTTTCAGTGTTTGACATTGAGGGTGACCAAGACATTAAGATGTTAAGTTGAAACCTAGACTGCCAAACTCCAAATCTTTTGTTTCTAACTGGGTATCTTGGAGAATTATATGATTGAAAAAAAATAGGAATGCTTTTGGTCAATGTCTTTCCAGTTCAGTTAATGTAGCAAAATTGACAGAAAAGGAAAAAAGAAAATTGACACCAAGAAAAAATTGAATCCAATGAGGTATTGTTTTAGTCAGCCTTTTTGCAGCTGTAAACCAAAACACCTGACAAAAACTTTTCCTTCTCTAAAATTGTTCATTTTGGTGCTCATGGTTTCAGAGGTCTCAGTCTATGGATGGCCGATTTCATCACTCTGTGCCCAAAACAAACAGAACATCATGGCGTGGCAGAAGGGTATGACAGAGAAAAGCAGCTCAAAACATGGCACTAGGAAACAGAAATCCTCACCAGAGACAAAATATAAAACCCAAAGGCACCTCCCCAAACCACCTCCTCCAGCCATACCTGACCTGCCTGTAATTACCACCCAGTTAATCTGGATTAGTGGATTAATGCACTGAGTGGGTTAAGGCTCTCATAACCCAATCACTTCACTTCTTCACCTCTCACAATGCACTTTTGAGGGACCTCATATGTAAACCATAACAGGTATATATTTTAATTTTAAACATATGTAGTATTCCTCCAGAAAATTTTCTTTCTTAAATATAAAAACACTAGCAAAAAATTTAATGTGACTTGAATATAGAATTAATATTATGACCTTATTCTATAAAAATATGTTATAATCATGGCAATTATGAATTTATTCTGTTAGAAAGTATAACCTTATTCTATAACATTCTTGAAAAGTCACAAGAAAAAGCTATATCAATTGGTTGTATATGGTCAGTGAAGACATTACACTTACAAGGTAGACTGCTATATTTATTACAAGAATTTTTACTGAAATTCTTCTTTATTCTTAGAACTGACTTGATTATATTCAGCTCAGATATCTAATGAATGGTTGGGAATTCTGAAAACTCTTATCAAATTCTTTTGAGGACTCAAATAAGGGTTAATTCAAATATATTAAACACTCTTTTAGCAGGAATCATTCTCTCTCTATCCACCTTCATGCATTCCTTTAATGTAAAATTAATTATTTGCCCATATGAGGGATTCAAATAAAGTTGGGAACTCTAGCTAATTTTTTTGTAGCCAAGTATTCCAGGTGCTAGAGTTAAGTTCAATTTTCTCTTCTTTTACTGACTCAAAACTAGCCCAGTTAGTATATAAAAAGGGGTAATATTTTCTTCAAAAACTGACTAAATGAGAATGGCTAAATTCATAGGAGATCCAGGTTCGAATGTGTTGTGTCCCCCAAAAGCTCATGTGTGAGAGAATGCAAGACGATTTAGTGGAGAAATGATTGGATTAAGGCTCTCCTAACCCAATCAGTGAATTCATTCCCTGCCAGGATTAACTGCACAGTAACTGAAGGTGGGTAGGGTGTACCTCTAAGAGGTAGACCACTGGGAACACGACTCTGGGGTACACATTTTGTATTTGGCAACTGGAGTCTCCCTCTGCTTTCTGATCATCATGTGATTTGCTTCCCTCTTCCATATTCTTCCACCATGTTATTGAGCCCTGAAAAATGGAGCCAGCCTCTTATTAACTGGGACCTCTGAAACCATGAGCCCCCAAATAAACAAGTCTTCCTCCTCTATAATTGTTTGGGGTAGGTCTTTTAATCACAGCATTGAAAAAGCTGACTAAAACATCCACATTCAGGATTCCATGTCTAATACATCTCTAGTACTCAAATAAGAGGATAGAACCCCCAGATGTAGAGGGGGGAAAAGTCTCTTTCACATTTTGGACCAAAGAAGAAGAAAATGATTCTCCTGCAAATTTTAGCATCAGCTTTTCACTCACTCCAAGTAGGAAATTTGCCCATGCTTTTACTTCTTCCTTTTATATTCTTGTCAGATATATTTTAGAATAGAAATAAATTAGTCACCATTTAGAAAACATCTAAACATTGGCAGAATTATAAATTTGCATACAAATCAGAAAGCTTCTTAAACTTTTCTTGCCAAAAGCATGAGTTAAACAGTTGTGATATTTTCAAGTTTGTAATTCATGCTTCCAACAAACATTTAATGTGTTGTTTTATATGTTCAAAGTGCTAACTTAGATGCTACAAGAAAATGTAAGACAGGATCTTTAACTTCAGAAAAGTCAGGGTTAGTGGAGGAAGCAAGAAAGGAAAATGTGGCATTTCAAAAGTTAATGCAGTGTTACTTACATCTGATTAAAATATGTCTGAGAATAGATATGGAGGAGGGAACATCTGTACTGGTCATTGCTGGATAGAATTTGGAATTGTCTGGTGAAAGAAAATGTGATTTCAAGAAGGAAGAGTTACTAAGACTTCTTGACTCAGCAAAATAGTGATTATATATATTGGCTGTGGTTCAGCTAATCTAACTTCACTCAGCTGATCAATTTGATTCAGCCATTCATTTGAAGGTAGGTGAGGGTCTGTCGTAGGTTGGGCTTGGCTGGTGAACTTCAGCTGTGATGGATATGCTCCATGTGTCTCACAGTTCCTCCTGGTACCAGTTGAGTGTTCTGGACATATTGTTCTGTGATAGCATTTTCTGATCATAGAGAATCACTGCTAAGGACTTCAAGCTATTGTTCAAACCACCAAGTCATGTGGCAATAGATGTTGTTGCAAAGAAGGTTGAGAATTTGGCCCTTTTAATAGTGTTTTCTTATACTGTTCTTATACCCATAATATCTGCTTAAAAGTCCCAGGCAGTTTTCTTGAACTTCATCAATGGTTTTTATCCCTGATGTCATAGCAATACCTTTATATTTATAGGAGGTCAGGAATGGGGTCTGCATACAATAGAGAATAAAGGCAGGTCTCAAATAAGGCAGAATGGGATTCTGTTATGAAGGAGTGGGAAACCTCTAGAAAGTTTAGCTGTGTACACCTCTTCACAAGAAACCTATTGTTCACACTTTGTCTCATTTCTACCATTTTTTACTCCCCAAATTTCTAACTTTGTGTCTCTCTTCCACCCCTGATTATGACATTCCCTCTTTTCTCCAATTAAGCTACAGTTGCCTGCTATGTTCTCTATTAGCTACAAACACTAAATAATCTGTCCTTTTATCTTTGCGACCTTTCTATCCCATGTCTCTAGACACTCAGGGTATATGGGCACCCCTAGACCTAATCATCACTCCAAATAGCTCACCCTAATCTCATATGGACCAGATCTTTCCACTTCTTCCTCTTCTCACAGCCCTCTCTGCCTTTATAATGTCATTGGTCTTATCCTGGACTCCAAGTGGAACTATTTCTAAATGCTTATCTTAATTTTTGTTCTCTATTTGTAGAAACTTCTTCATAATTGATCACATTAGACTTGCTGTTCTTTCGTGTCAATTTTGGCTTCTCACAAGGGTTTAATTATACATCTGTGCAAGTTCTCCTATCATATTCACAGATGAGACCTATAAGTCTATAGAACTGCTCTTCCCAGCAACCCTAACAGACATGGTAACAAGACATCTGGCACATGCTTCAAATGTTCACATTAAAATTAACTTGCTTTCTGCTTTTGAACTAGTATCTATATTGATGACAACAACTTATACATCAAAAAAGTCCAAGAAAATATTTGACATAATCATTCTTTTTCTTTTGCCTAATGAGCCAAAAAATAGAGAAGATCATTGATTCTACCTCTAGAAGGTTCATTGTCCTTTCCTTCTTTTATTCACCACCATCTGTGTGAACCTTCTTTACTTCTTTCCTGGACAAGAAGAGTTTCCCAATAGGTCCCCTTTCTAATAGCATTTCTACTCTCCAAATGCCCTAATACCAGAACAGCTCTATAGCAGATGTGATTGTGTTACTCCCTTCCTTGAACACCCTCAGTGGTTTCATAGCTTTTCTAATTGTTTTTATAATATTCTTATGAAAATCTCCATTTATTAAAATCAAAACAAACCCAAAAGTCATAAAATAAAAAGACAGAGAAACTCAAGTACGTATAAAAGTGCTGTTTCATTTCTCTACCTCGACAAAGGTAATTTATGAAGTGCCATCATGAAACCCTGTTATGGTTCAGATATTGGTATTCCCCAAAAGCTTATGAGGGCAACAAATGTAAGAAAATTTGTATGTGAAATGATTGGCTTATGAGAGCCTTAACTGAATCAGTGCATTAATCCATGGATAGGAATTAACTGGGTGGTAACTGAGTAGGTAGGTTATGGATGGAGATGTTGGGTCACTGGGGGGTGTTCCTTTGAGGTTTATATTTCATCCCTGGTAAGCAGAATGCCTCTCTGCTTCCTGATTACCCTGTCTTCCTCCACACCCTTGCACCATGGTATTTTACCTTACCTAGTGCCGGAAACAATAGAGGTGACTGTCTATAGACTGAGACCTCTGAAACTGTAAGCCCCAAATAAAGTTCTTTCTCTATGTTGTTCTTGTCAGGTCTTTTGGTCCCTATGGTTGTGGGGGGGATGCAGGGAAACCTAACTAAAGCAAACCCTATGGCTCTATGAAGTTTAATTTGATCTACAGAATAACAAGGACTTCAGTAACTTGGTTACTTTTCCTTTAAATATTATTTCTTAATATTTCATTTTATGTACCTCTATTAAGTAAGTAGTGGACAGGCTGTTAATGAACCTGCCCTGTGGTAACTTGTATTCTTGCCTTGCCCAATGCTAGTAGTGCTCCAAAGCCATGCCATAGTTCATGGGGATAACCAATGATATTCAAAAGTATGGCCATAAGATTGATTAATGCACAAAGTCTATTTTCATTTCAAATGAGGATAAGTGCTTTTTAGCCAAGCCCATTAGGTGGTTTTATTCAGTGTAGAAAGCTGAGTGTAAGAAGAAATAGCATTATTGCAAGAGGGCATACTTAGTAGATCATGCCAAACTATTGCCACATGAAAGCACACTCAGGAGAACAGAAAGTTCCTCTGAGCAGTGCCAGGGTGTTAAAAGGTGATGCATAGATGTGTTATCTGTGGATTGGTGTAAACTCTGCAATTATGATGCCAAAATTTGAATATTTGAGCAAATGTCAAACATGAAACGTTAGATTTATGGTAATTATATAAATTTCATAACTGCTGCTCCCTGTCCATATGATGCCTCCTCTGTGTCTATCCATGTTGTATCCATTCTTGAGAGCCCCTCAATTGAGACCTTATATTTATAAAGTCTTCCCTGGGTTCTCCATAAAAATGTAGAACTCCCAATAAAGAGTTCATAGATTATTATTTAAACTTCTTTGTTTCAAAGGATTCCAATCAATATTGTATTATATTTGTGAATAGCATTGATATCCATTAAAAAAATGGTCAACTTCTTGGGAAGTCACACTTCTATTAGAATTATATTTAAGCACATCACATGGAAGTTCAGACAGAAGTTCAAAAATATGGTGAATGAGGGTACTACCCTAAATGAAAATTCTGTAACCATTAAGCAGTAGCTTTCCTTCCTCCTCCCAACAACCTATAAATTATTTTGTCTCTATTTTGTTATTCTAATTACAAAGAGACTCATACAGATGGTTTCCTTTTGAGTATTTCATTTAGCTAATGTTTTCAAGGCTTATCCATGTTGCAAAATGCATAAACTTCATTCCTTTTTATGGCTGAGAAGTATTCCATTGTATGTACACACCACATTTTATCTATTCATCTTTCAGTGAACAGTTGGGTTATTTAAACATTTTGGCTCTTGTGAATACTGCCACAAATACTAGAGTACATATACCTTTATTAGTTCTTGTTTGATTTGGGAAGCACAATATATTTATAAGTGTAATTGTTCTTCATATGGCAATTCTATATATAACTTTTTGAATATCCAAACTACTGTCCATAGCAGCTACACCATTTTATGTGTTTATCAGAAATGTACTAGGGTTCCAATTTTTCTGTCCTAGAAAACATTTGTTGTTTTCTAATTTAAAAAAAAATATTCTATCCATAGTAACAGGTTAGAAGTTGTATCTCACAGGTTTGGTTTGCATTTCCCTAATAATTAATGGTGTTAGACACTTTTCATGTGCTTACTGGTCATTTGTGTAACTTCTTTGGAGAAGTTTCTATAAGCTATTTTCCCATTTTTAAAAAATCAGTTTCACTATTTGTTGTTGAATTGTAGTTGTTTATCTAAATACTAAACCCCTATATATATTTTACTAATATTTTCTCCCATTCTGTGGGGTGCCTTTTCACTCTTAATAGTATTTTTTGATGCAAATTTTTAAATAAGTTTCTTTCATCTATTTTCTCTTTTTCTGTCTGTGCTTTTGGTGTTATTTATACATAAGAAACCACTGCCAAACCTGTCAAGATTGCTATTGTTTTTTTTTTTTTGCTAAGTTGTTTTTATGTTTTTAGTTTTGAGTATTAAATTAAGGTTTTTATCCATTTTTATTTAATTTTGAGTATAATTTGAGGTATGAGTCCAACTGTACTGTTTGCCTGTGGATTTCCAGTTTTTTCAGCACCTAGTTTTTTCCATTAAGTGGCATTAACATCCTTGTCAAAAATCAACTAAACATAAATGTGAATATTTATTAACTGAACTCACAATTCTGCCCCATATGTTCATCCTTATGCCAACACCACACCTACCAGGTGACATTGTAGTAAGCTTTGAAATTAGTGCAAGTACTCTAATAATATTCTTTTTCAAAATCGTTTTGGCTATCCTGGTCCCTCAAAATGTCCTAAAATTTTAGGATGACTTTCTCCATTTGTGCAAAAAACACCATTGGAATTTTGGTAGGAATCAGATTATTTAGATTGCTTTGGATGTTATTATCATGTTGACATAAGTCTCCCAAACAGTGAACAAGTGATTTCTTCCTGTTTGTGTCTTAATTTCATTAAGCAATGGTTTGCAGTTTTTAGAGAATAAGTCTCGTGTATTGTTGGTCACATTTATTCCTAAATATTTTATTCTTTGATTCTGTTGTAAGTTGAATTGTTTTCTTAATTTCCTTTTTAGAATTTTTTTTTAATCGCAAGTATATAAAACTACATCTGATTTTGGTGTGTAGATTTTATATCCTGAAACTTTGCTATTCATTTACTAACTCTAACCATTCTCTATGTGAGTATTCTTATGGACTTCTTAGATATAAGATTATGTCATCTGCAAAAAAAAAAAAAAAAAAAGAAACTACTTTCTGATTTTTTTTCATCTTTTGTTGTCTTGCCTAATTGCTTTGACTAGAATTTTCACTATTGTACTAAATTTAAAAGAATGGCAAAAGTCTCACTTTATTGAATATGATATTGGCTTTGGGGTTTATATGGGTTTCATCATGTTCCCTTCTGTTCCCAGTTCACTGAGTGTTTTGTATTATGAAAGGATATGAATTTTCAAACCTCTTCTGCATCATTTGAGAGGGTCATGTTTTTTTTTTACCTTTCATTCTCTAATGTGTACATTATGCTGATTGATTTTCATGAATTGAATCATCTTTGCATTCCTATGATCATTGTGAATTTCTTTGTACAATATTCTATTTTTCATTTTGATAAGAATAAAAAGAGTTAATGAGTTAGTTTTTCTTACTGGACAATTAAATATAAGCTTTTGCTATAAATTAGCAGAAGGACTTTAAAAAATTCACCAGTAAATGGTTAGTGGCTCACTTTTACCTCTTGGCTTGATGTATTTCTTCCTTTGTGTATGGAAAAACAACTAATAAAAACATCAGTGATGCATGGTCATTTTTCAGTTGGGCCATATATAAATTTATTACTAATCTCCAAATAGAACTATTTTGATTATTGATCAATATAGTTCACATCCAAAACCTTAGAAGATTGCTGCCTAGATGTGACATGAGAAAGGATCAGCAAAAATGTAGGTGAGTCCTCTGTGGACATGCACCATCCCAAAGGGTGGTCTTTGTTGATGCTACCAACATTAATTGGCCAATGTAAGGTTAGAGGAGGTATTCTCCAGAGGAAGCTGCCAACACTGAAATGAACTATTCATGGTCAAAAGCACAACATGATATATTTTATGAGGGCAAAACTTGTCTTACGTCTCTGGCACTATATGAGAGAGCAGCTCTTAGACAAAAATTTGGTATCATACCTCAGTGATGATGGTTATTATCGCTATATAATTCGCTATATTTTTTCTGATTCTATGCTTATGAATTTGCAACTATAATATGGTCCCCATTTAAATAGACATGTACTTTTATATGTTTTAATGTACATATGTACATGTATGTTATGTTTAACTTTTAACAAGTGTTGAATGTGGTTAATATCTGTTCAGGAGAGCCTATTCTTTAAAGTTCAGGAAATTTACAAATCAATTGATATAATGTTGGTAGCTGAATATTGGACATGATAGAAATAATTTATACATAAAAATCAGCAAATACTACATGTCAGGCCCCCCTCAACTCCCCACCAAAACAGGTGTTAAACATTTATAAGCACAACACAGCTGAGATAACAGCAACAAAATTAAACATCATGCTTTATATGCTAGATTATTTCTAAAGACATTAAAATTGCCCTTAGAAATTTGCTTCCAGGCAGTATGATTTCATGATGGTATTATAGATTTATGATAATGGCATTTCAGAATGATTTTACTATGAAAAATATCAGCCTGGAGGCTTTTATGTTTATCTTAGTTATATAACTCATTGAGTATTAAAATAAATTTTGAAGTTTGCCCTGGTTTTTCAGCAATTTGCTTAAACCAAAAGAACTTCATTAATTCCATCATCTAATAATTGTAATCCTAGCACTTATTCCTTATAGCAACTTGGGTTAGGATTGGAATAACTATGGATGCATATGAAATGCCCAACACAATTCCTGGCATGGAATATATGCTACATAAAAGGGCATGCTCTGGATTAGATAGTTTGTTCCGCCCAAGGGACCATATGCTGGAGGCTTGGTCCTCATGTACCAGTTTTGAGGTGGTAAGTACCTTTAAGCGAGACATCTAGTGGGAAGTCCTTAGATCAATAGGAGTTCTGCTTTTGAAAGGGAATACTGGCCTACTGGATTGAGTTCTTATAGTGCTAATAGTTGTAAAACTTGGACCTGACCCACCCCAGACTCTGTTTCCCATTTGTCCTATTCCCTCCACTGTGGTTCACCATGGATCCCTCAGAAGTCAAACCAATGAGACCTCCTGTTACTGGGCTTCTAGTCTCCAAAAGTGGGAGCAAAATAACCCCCTTTTCTTTATAAGTTTGTCTGACTCAGGTATTTTGTTATAACCAAAAGTTACTTATACACCGAGTTATTATTCTTCTTTGGTAATTTAGTGAGACACATTACTTCTTTAGAAGAGGAAGATATTTGTGCATTATTATAACTACTCCATATATTGTTTCAGTGACTTAGCATTGGGGAAATGGAACATAGAGTTTTTAAATAAATTAACACTTATACAAATATAAAAATATTATTGGTCTTTTCAGATATCAAAACGACTGTTGACATGTCATAAATATATTTAAATAATGCTTCAAAAACAAGGATGTTTTCACAGCATCTTTTGACTACTTGATTGCCTCAGTTAAATGGGCCTAAACTGAAATGACTTTACTTCAACAAGAAAATGATTAACTATAATTATCTTAAAATATACTGCATATGTTGGATGCTTTCAGTTATCTTGTTTTTCTTCATTGCAATTTAATTGCTTTAGAACATATAGCCTGATTTAAACTATGGAAAATGCAAAACTAAATATGTATTTCAAGAACAGGGCTAGGAGGGTGTATTTTCTATATTGAGACCTGCAGCTTGACAGTCTCAACAGCTTGTCAAATGTATTCAGATACTTCATAAAAGGCCACATTCTACTGAATTCCCTCTCCGAATGATTATGTGAACTTGAGAGGGGTTTTGGCAAAACTCCAGAGTAGCATCCTCCCAAACACACAGCGTTGTTTAAACAAACACCCACTATACAAAATGAAGAACAGTTTCAGTGTGAAGCTGTGGCCTGAGCAAAAGTATGATAATTAGAGAAATACCTGAGAAAGCCATATGCTCTGAAAAATGGCATGGACTATCTGCTGGAAAAGAGAGAAGGAGTAAAGAAGTAGCTCTCTTAGGATCATTCTTCATTCCTTTCTCTAATATCAGGAAAGTGAAGTCTAGGTAATTTCCAAACCAAAATATGAGAGTCAAACAGAGCCTGATGATTTTAGCACATGGATTTTGGAAACAGATGGATCTGTGTTTGACTTCCAGCTCTGTCATTCACCAGCTTTGTCATCTTGAGTAATTTGTTTCATTGCTCTTAGCTTCAGGTCCTCATCTACAAAAAAATATAGGCTACCTCATGGGGAACTTGAGGACTAAATGAGATCATGAACGGAGAGTTCATAGTGAAGTGCTTGGCAGATAAAGGGATTCAAATGTTATGTGCTTTGTGTTTCGAGAATCTCTTTCCCCATTATAAATCAATTTTGGCAATATCATTTTTAGGGAATAAATATCCTCTCCCAGGGTCTATATAAATGTCCTTACTATATAACATTTTATCTACCAACAGCTTGGCAGAAGTTCTATGACAGCAAAGATTGTGTGGAGGGTATACCAGATAGACACCTAGCAGAAGGAAGCACTGATGATAGATGGGCAAAGCAAGGAATGCTGGGCAACAATGACAATCCTGGCACATTTCAAAATTTTGCTGGAGGGAAGCCTTGACAATGCCATCAAAATTTTTCTCACTTGTTTTCTCTGGCCCACTGTAAATGTATTCACATTTGAATGTTTTACAACTTGGATTATCTGCAGGTTCCAAAACCCTACTATATACTTCAACGTTAGCCAGAAACCAGGGGATGAAGCCTTGTTAACCCAGACATAAGCCAAGGCCAAAGGAAGAGGGAGGTGCCTAAGGAAGCAGTGCACACTCCTCCAATTCAAGATATTCCAAATGCAGAGCAAAGAATGAATCTTAACAACTATTAATATCCTAATAGAACAGAATACCAGGTGGACTGCTCTCTCATGTAATGCTGGAATATTTTTTTAATGTACAGACTTAAAACATTGAATATAAATCAAAATAAAGGCAATTCAAGCTTTAGAAAATAAAGTTCTCATTGAAGTTTTCAAAGTAAAGTATATTTTTGCTCATTTTTACTTAAATATAATATGAAATATCAAGAAGCTGTTGAGATATATAGCAAACAAAGACTGGCTGTTAAGCATTCTATAGAAAAACGACTCTAAAACAGAGCATGTCTATCTACCAACTCACCAATTAAATGCTGGACATCTTTAGAACTCATGCTGAATAAAGTAAGAGGCAGACCCATAATTAGAATTCTTGCAGTTGTAATCTATGGTCTTAATGAACACTGTTGCTCAGATACATCTCTCCCCAGCAGTCTCAACTCTGGCTGAATTTAGAGTCATTTAAGGATCTTTTTAAAAAGTGCCCATGCTCAGAGATGCTGATTTGATACTGTGTGAGTAGAAGAGAAAATTTGTTTTGTTCTTTTAATTTTGAAGTAATTTCAAACTTACAAAATAAAATTGTAGACCAGTACAAAGACCTGTCATACTCTTCATCCAGAGATCCCATTCAACTTGTGCCAACTGTCCTTAAGTGTCATTTATGGCATAATAATCCAATCCAGTGTGACAGGTATATTTGGTTGTTATAGCTCTAGTTTTCTTAAATATGGAAAAAATTAATAGCTCTTCCTTGATCTTTCCAACTTTTAATATTTGGTGTTTTGGTGTTGGGGTGGAACCCCACGGCCCTTTACCATGGAGCCAATTCCCCAATCCTTTTTGAAACAAGATCTAAGTTGCTAAGGCTGTCCTCAAACTTGCTGTTACACTGGCTGCCTCAGCCTCCAAAGTAGCTGGGATTGTGGGTGTGTGCCACCACACCAGCCCTGACTTTTTAATATCTGCTAGTTGTTTTGTAGAATGTTCATGCTTCTGCATGACTAAATTTCAGCTATTCATTTAAGTAGAATTATCACTGAGTGAGCTGTCTCTCCTCACTGCAATTCATAAGATGAACAGTGTCAGTTCTTCCCATCCCTGGTGATATTACCTTCAATCACTTAATTGAGATCTTGATCATTGCCTGCCAAAACTATTCTAAAGTAACTTTTCCCATTATTAGGAAGTTATGTATTGTATGTCTTGTGGGGAGGAAGACCACATAAATATCCTCTTTATTAACATCCATTAATGTTCATTGTTGGCCAAGTTATTATTGCTGCAAAGGGTGATTTTCTAATTTTACTATTCCTGTACTCATTGTATCACATTTTACCATAAGAGCTTTCTTCACATTCATGTGCTGATTGTGTATTCAGACTTATTTTTATATGTTCCTCTTTACTCAATAGGTTATATTGGATAATATCCCACTATTATCAGCAGTGGTTTATATGGCAAATTGTTCTAGATATTGCAGTGGGAGCCCCTTCAAGTTGGCATCTGTGGCTTGTTGACCTGTCCCCATAGTTATATTATTTAAACACTTATTTCCATCATAACAAGTAGCTGGAAATTAAAAACAAAAGTTTCATGTGTTTTATTTCTGTATATACCTATATCTAGATATGGGTATAAAATCATGATTTTCCATATTACTAATTCCAATTGAATGCCACAATTCTCATTATTTCTTACATTTCATATTTGTGATTTCCTTCACTGACAGTGAAAAAAAAAAAAAATTCTGGTCTCCTGAATGTTTACTCTGGAGCTCATCTTCTTATGGCTAGTCTCCAGGTCCTCTAAGGCTTCTGTTCTCATTTAGACATTTTGAAAGGGTAATGGACTGGAAGAAAGGATGGGGTGGGGAGGACATTGACTTTGTTTTTAAGTTCTTCAGCTGAAATTACTAGCTACTTTTTAAATCATTTACACTATTTCTTTTGCAACCAACTTCGCCTGCATTTGGCTACTGGTATTACTGTCTTCCTAGATAAACAAAGGGAAGGAGACCAGGTTTCTATAACTAATCTCTTGTCACTATTCTCTTGGAATCTTCCTATAGTTTTCAATGTTGATGTAATATGAGAGTCAGTGTTGGAAACAAAATTGTTTCTTTTTGCAAATAGGCATGACCACCTAAAAATAACCAGATCACTGTTCCACAATTGCAAAGTAAACTCTGTATCTGGGCAAATCAATATGCAAATGACTACATCTCAAATGAGCCCTATCCCTTGTACTTAGAAGTAGCACAGAACTCTAAATGCAGATCAGGGACTTTTACTTTTACCAATATGGATCATTTCCTTCTTTCTTCTATTCTTACAAATGGTTTATAATCCCTTATTTTCCTACTTCTAGAGAATATAGGAAACAAATTATGGCTTTGAGTGAATTCAATATAATTTTCCATGCTATTAGTCTTAAAAAGCAAAACAAAAGAGAAGTTAGATATGAATTTTGACCCAACAAGGAATATTGGATTTTAAAGGCTTTTTTTCCCACTAGAAAAATAAATTCTGAGAGACTCTGACATAACATCAAAAAAAATCTCTCTCCAAGGACACTTATGTGTAGAGAGAAAAAGAACAAGCATATTTCAACTTGCTGAAATTTGGTACAGAGTTGAACAGATGTTAAAACCACATTTTGCTTATAACAATCCACAAGGGTAACAGGAACAAAGACTTAGCTTTGCAGCTAAAAACATGGAGGGTATTCTGAGCCTTGTGGACTTCACAGCACTGCAGTGTCACCACTTACTAGAAGTTGATGGCTGGTGTGAGGGCATTATTTTCTCCTGTGGCTGGCTGCTTCCCAACTGTACTACCCACATTACTCAATCTTCCTGGGATTATCATCCCTTTACCTCTTCTCCAAACCTAATTTGGACTGAAAAATCTTATGCGTGGCTAAAAGCTCAAATCCAGAACTATATGTCCCACAAATTCCCCCTTGATTTTCTCCACACTCCCTTCTCGTGGGAGGTGACTTCTTGACTTCTTTCTACTCTTACCTCTTTACTCTCAATTAGTTTGCCATTGCCTCATTTAAATATCCTTTTAGATGGCCTATTGAATACTAGCAATTATTTCTTATGCTTTCTAACTTTTAGCCCTCAAAGAATCCAGCATCATGTTGCATGTGGTAAAATATCAATATTTATTTCAGGAATAAAGGTGAATACCAAAGCTGACATTTCATCCATGGTCCCTTTGGTTCATTGCTTTAATTAACTTGAAAGACTGAGTACAAAGATTTTGGGTTTTATAATTTTTTAAATGTTGAAGTACAGAAAGATGTTAACAAAGACAGGTTTGATCAAGTGATTTTCAAAAGAGATAACACATTGTAAATTTTCTGTTTCATTATCTGATGAACATGAGGTGCTATGTAAAAGGGAGTTTCAACTATCTGATAATATGTACCTGCATCCAGAGAAAAGGCAAAATGACAAAAACATTACAGAATGGATTTGAAAAACAGCATACTACAGGGACACAGCCACATCAATGTTTATAGCAGCACAATTCACAATAGCTAAATTGTGGAACCAACCTAGATGCCCTTCAATAGATGAATGGTTAAAAAAGTGGCATATATATATATGCAATGGAATATTACTCAACAATAAAAGAATAAAATCATGGCATTTGCAGGTAAATGGATGGAGTTAGAGAAGATAATGCTAAGTGAATTTAGCCAATCCCCCAAAACCAGATGCTGAATGTTTTCTTTGATATAAGGAGGCTGATTCATAGTGGGGTAGGGAGTGGGAGCATGGGAGGAATAGATGAACTCTAGATAGGGCAGAGGGGTTTGAGGGGAAGGGAGGGGTAGCGGGGAAATGATAGTGGAATGTGATGATCATTATTATCTAAAGTACATGTATGAAGACACAATTTGTTGTGAATATACTTTGTATAGAACCAGAGATATGAAAAATTGTGCTCTATATGTAAAATATGAATTGTAATGCATTCCACTGTCATAAATTTAAAAAATAAAAGAAAAGTGTCTAATGATTTAGCCTTTGACACTATCTTTCCCTAAATTTACTTGGTCTAGGAGAAATATAAGGTGCTTTCATAATCCTTCCTTCTCTCCAAATCCTTCAAATGAAGAGAAGTGATTTCCTCAGAACCTATTGATTAAACATAAAATTGTCTCTACATTCACTTCTTACTCTTCATCTACACATCATAAATAAAGCACTGGCTTTGTGTTGCTTTTCCAATATTTACACACACATATAACCTTGGTGTCTGCAATTGGAGATCGTGTCTTCTTTATACAGAGTGTTTATGTCTCATACACACATACACTCCTGGGCAGCAGTTCCAGTTCTCAGAGTTATTGTGTGGCACAACAGATGGGATCAGTCCTCTAACTGAGAAGTGGACATCAGCATTGAGCTATTATGGTGAATATAAAATTTCACCTTTCTAGTATACATATACCTCCACTGGATGCTTTTTAAACAAAAACAAAAACAAAGACAAAACCAAGCAACTGTTGATATGATTAGCTCAGATACTCAAAATGTTAAAAGTATTGTTATATAGAAATTAAGGGTAAGTAGGGAGGGGAGGCTCCAAAAGTTCACTTATCCTGTTAGTTTAACTACTGTTCCTGTACTTCTTGCTAATTTTTTTCTTTGCCCTTTTTGTTGACATTTGTTTTTTAGATGATCAATTCTCTAAGCAAAATTATTTGTGAAATTAATAAATTGTATGATATATATGCTTTATAATTGTATTAATTATAAAATTATAAAAATTTATAGTGTGTACAGTATATTACATATGTTTATAATACAGAAAATGTGCTTGGGTATAAATATTTATGTAAAATACTCATGTATAATTATCTAAAAGATAAAAACATTCATGTTCAATTCTATCACACAAGAAAAAAGTACAATAGATATTATGCTTACAATAGATATTTATTGTATAATTCAGGAAAATGTCAAAAAACAATATTAATTGAGACAAACTAATGAGGCTTAAGAGCCTGCAGTTTACTGTAAACTTGGGCAATATGCAGGATTATATTTAGAGAAAAAAAATGTGACTTAGAGAAACATTGTACAAACCCAGAAACTTCAGAGAGCAGACTTTGACATTTTTCTTTTCCTACCAAGATTATTCAAATAAATTTATGAAATATTCATCCAACCCAGTCATCTCCTTGATATACTATAGTTATAGAAAAAAAGTAACAAGTACACATATAAACAATTTATTCTAAATATTTCTTCAGTAGTACACTAAGGGAAACCTGTACATGTTACTTTATTTTTTATGGTGCTGGGAATTGAACCTGGGAAAGTTCTATACCTCTGAGCTACATCTCCAACACAAACTCTCACTTCTTGATTTTCAAGAGAGGAGATAATAGGAAATACAGGCAAGGAAACCCAGGCCCAGGGGAGGCGTGGTCCTCCCCACCCACCAGCAGACAGCAGACATACACTGCAGCTCAGGCCTGGCCCAGGAAGGCCCACACAGACCTGTGTGGAAGCCCATTGGAGCCCAGGCCTAACCCACCTCAACCTTGGGACACTGAAGCCATTGCCTTAGCCTTCCCCACAAAGTAGCCTCCACCTTGTGACAACAAACAGGAACTAGAGGCAGCTGCAAACCATTGTAAGCCCCACCCTTTCCACCCCATTTCTGAAAAAATTTGCATCCATCTTGGGACCCCCACTGCTATCATGAATTACCTCTGCTATTGCCGCCACCACCTATAGTTGGAGTAGCATCAATCACCTGTCACCTGAAGGGACTGGAAGCCCAACACCAAGGTGAGGTACAGATAATCAGCATGGATACTATAAGATTATAGGTTAGAAACTGTAATACCTCAGATACATACTATAAGAAAGGAATACACATAGACAACATGAAAAAACAAGGGAGGAAAGTGCCCAAACAAACCAGGATACTACAATAACAGAATCCATGGACAGCAAAGTTGATGAAATGTCAAAGGAGGAATTTAGAATGTACATAATTAAGATGATCTATGAATTTAAAAATTACCTAAATGAGCAAATACAGGAAAAAAATTGGTCACTCCAACAAAGATAAGAGCAAATACAGGTAGCAGAAGATTTAGAGATTCTGAAAAAAAATAATAATCAGAAATTCTTAAAATGAAGGAAACAATAAACCAAATAAAAAACTTAATAGAAAGCACTACCAACACACCAGGTCACTTGGAAGACAAAATGTCAGAGACCAAATCTTAGACTTATTGGGATAGAGGAAGGCACACAGTTTTAAACCAAACGAATACACAATCTCCTCAATGAGGTAATTTCAGAAAATTTCCCAAACATGAGGGATGAATTGGAAAAATAAAATACAAGAGGCTCACAGAACACCAAATACACAAAATTACAACCGATCTACACCAAGGCACATTATAATGAAAATGCCTAGCATACAGAATAAGGACAGAATCTTAAAGGCCATGAGAAGAATCAGATCACATATAGGAGCAGACCAATTCATATCTCAGATTTTTCAACCCATTACAATCAAAGCCAGGAGATCTTGGAACACATACCAAGCTCTGAAATAAAATGGAAGCCAACCAAGAATCATATCTCCAGCAAAACTAAGCTTTAGATTTGATAATGAAATAAAAATCTTACATGGTCAACAAAAGTTAAAAGAATTCACAGTCAGAAAGCCTGCACTATAGAGCATCCTCAGCAAAATATTCCAGAAGGAAATGAAAAACAATGAAAATCAGCAAAGGGAGAAACTATACTAAAGTAAAGGCCAAAGGAGAAACCAAGTAAAAAAAATAAAAATAAATAAACTAAAATATCCAGGAATATATATCATATTTCAATAATAATCCTGAATGTAAATGGCTTAAACTCAATTAAAACACAGACTCAGACTGAAAGACTGGATTTAAAAAGAGAAATACCCAACAATATGTTGCCTTCAAAAGACTCATCTCACAGGAGAAGACAAGCGCAGACTGAAGATGAAAGGGTGGGGAAAAAAAACACTCACATGGACCACGTAAACAAGCAGGGATTTCCATCCTCATATCAGATAAAGTGGACTTCAAACCAAAGCTAGTGAAAAAGGATAACGAAGGACATTTCATACTGCTTAAGGAATTCATACATCAACAAGACATAACAATCATAAATGTCTATACCCCAGACGATGGGGCATCTATGTATGTCAAACAAACCCTTCTCAAATACAAGAACCAAATAGAACATAACACAATAATACTGGGTGACTTTAATATACCTCCCTTACTACTGGATAGATCTTCAAAACAAAAATTGAAAAATAAATTATAGAACTCAATAATACAATCAATAATTTGTACTTAACAGACATATATAGAATATTCTATTCATCAATAAGTGAATAATACACTTTCTTCTCAGCAGTAGATCAAACCTTCTCCAAAATAGACGATATCTTTTGCCACAAAGCAACTCTTGGCAAATAACAAAATAAAACAAAAAACAAAAACAGAATACTCTGTATTCTATTAGACCATAATGAAATGAAATTAGAAATCAATGATGGAGTAGCTTCTATTTTTAATTCTAACACCTAGAGACTAAATAATACACTGTTGAATCATGAATGGATAATAGAAGACATCAGGGAGGAGACAGAAAATTCTTAGAGGTAAATAAGAACTCCGATACAACTTATCAAAATCTCTGGGACACTATGAAGGCAGTGCTAAGAGGAAAGTTTATTTCATGGAGTTCATTCATTAAAAGAAGAAAATGTCAACAAATAAACAACCTGACATTACAGCCCAAAGGCCTATAAAAGAATCAACACCAAAATCGGGGCAGAAATCAATGAAATTAAAACTAAAAAACAATTAAAAAAATTGACAAAACAAAAAGATGGTTCTTTGAATAAAATAATTAGACAAACCCATAGCCACCCTAACGAAGAGGAAAAAAAAAAAAAAACTCAAATTACTAAAATTCGTGATGAGAAAGCAAATATAATGGCAGAAACTATTGAAATACAGAAGACAATTATAAAGTATTTTGAAATCTATACTCTCATAAATAGAAAACCTCAGAGATACTAACAAATTTCTAGAGGCATATGATCAAACCAAACTGAGTCAAGAGGACATACACAATTTAAACAGATCAATTTCAAGCAAGGAAATAGAAAAACACGATCAAAAGCCTACCAACCAAGAAAAGCCCACCAACCAAGAAAATCCCAGGACGAGACAGATTCACAGCTGAGTTCTATAAGATATTCAGAAAGGATTAACACCAATACTCCTCAAAGTATTCCATGAAATAGAAAAAGACACCCTTCCAAATTGATTCTACAATTTTGGTATCATTCTGATACCAAAACCAGGCAGAGACACATCAAGGAAAGAAAATTTCAGACTAGTATCTCTGATGAACATTGATACAAAAATTCTCAAAATTCTGGCAAATCGCATATAAAAACATTGAAAAATAGTGCATCATGATCAAGTGGGGTTCATTCCAGGGATGAAAGATTGGTTCAACATATGGAAATAAATAAATATAACTCATCACATCAATAGGCTTAAAGATAAGAATCATATGATTATATCAATTGATGCAGAGAAAACATTTGACAAATACAGCACCCATTCAGGTTCAAAACACTAGAAAAACTAGTGATAGCTTTTACAATGTTAAGGCATGTTACGACTATATATGCTAAACCCAAGGCCAATATCATTCTAAATGAAGAAAAATTGGAAGCATTCCCTCCTAAAAACTGGAACAAGACAGGGATGTCCTCTTTCACAATTTCTAATGAGCATAATCCTTGAAACTCTAGGCAGAGCAATTAGATGAAAGAAATTAAAGGGATATGGGTAGGAAGAGAACTCAAGCTATCATTATTTGCTCACTACATGGTTCTATAAAGGATCCAAAAAATTCCAGAAAACTTCTAGGATTAATGAATTCAGCAAAGTAGAATATAAAAATCAATACTCATGAATAAAATGCATTTCTATACACATCAGTGATGAATCTTCTGAAAGAGAAATTAGGAAAACTACCCCATTAACAATAGCCTCAAAAATAAAATACTTGGGAATCATTCTAACAAGAGGTGAAAGGCCTCTATAGTGAAAACTATAGAACACTAAAGAAACTGAAGACCTTAGAAGTTGGAAAGATTTCCCATGCTCTTGGGTAGGCAAAATTAATATTGTGATAATGGCCATACTGAAAATGCTATACAGATTCAATGTGATTCCAATTAAAATCCCATCATTCCTTATAGAAATAGAAAAAGTATTCATGAAATTCATTTGGAAAAACAAGAGCCCCAGAATAACCAAAGCAATTCTTAGCAAGAGTGAAGCATGAGGCATCACAATACCAGGTGTTGAACTATACTACAAAGCTATAGTAACAAAAACAGCATGGTTTTGGCACCAAAATAGACTTGTAGACAAATGGTACACAGTAGAAGATGCAGAGACAAATCCACATAAATACAGTTATCTCATACTAGATAAAGTTGCCAAAAGCAGACAGTGGAGAAAAGATAGCCTCTTCAACAATGGTGCTGGGAAAACTGGAAATCCATATGCAGCAAAATGAAAATAAACTTCAATCTCACCATGCACAAAATTCAACTAAAAGTGGATCAAGAACCTAGGAATTAGACCAGAAACCCTGTGCCTAATAGAGGAAAAAGTAGGCCAAATCTTCATTACATCAGATTAGGCCCCAAATTCCTTAACAAGACTACTAAAGCACAATAAATAAAAAGAATAAATGAGATTGATTCTTTTGCTGAGAAGTTTTTCAGTTTGAATCTATCAATGAAGTGAACAGGAAGCCTACATTTTGGGAGCAAATTTTTGCCACACACATGTCAGAGCACTAACCTCCAGGATATATAAAGAATTCAAAAAACTTAACACAAAAAAAATAAACTACCCAATCAATAAATGGGCTAAGGAACTAAACAGGCACATACATTTAATCAATATTAAAAAATGTTCAACATCTAGTAATTAAAGACATGCAAATCAAAACTACCCTAAGATTTCATCTCACTCCAGTGAGAATGGCAATTATCAAGAATACAAGCAACAATAAGTGTTGGCATGGATGTGGGGGGGGAAAGCATACTCATACATTGGTTGCGCCAATTTACAGTCGAGCCAGCAATCTGGAAAGCAATATGGAGATTCCTTATACAACTTGGAATGGAACCACCATTTGACCCAGCTATACCACTCCTTGGTCCATAACCTAAAGACTTAAAAACAGCATACTATAGTAATGCAGCCACATCAATGTTTATAGCAGTACAATTCACAATAGCTAACTGTGGAAGCAACCTAGATGCCCTTCAATAGATGAATGGATAAAGAAATTGTGGTATATATACACAGTGAAATATTACTCAGCATTAAAAGAGAATAAAATCATGACATTTGCAGTTGGAGAATAACATACTAAGTGAAGTTAGCCAATCCCAGAAAAATGAAGACCAAATGTTCTCTCTGATAAGTGCATGCCAATCCATAACAAGGAGAGAGGCATGGGAAAAATGGAGGAAATTTGGTTGGGTAAAAAGGAGGGAGCGAAGGGAGGGTGCATGGGGACTGGAAAGATAGTGGAATGAGATGGACATCATTATGCTAGGTACATGTATGACTGCACATATGGTGTGATGCTACATTGTGTACAATCACAGAAATGTAAAGTTGTGCTGCAAGTGTGTACAATGAATCAAAATGTATTATGCTCTCTTATATACCTGATTAAATTAAGTTAATTAAAAATAGGAAAGCTATGTCAGATTCCTTCTCTGTCTTTCCTATGTACATAATATACCACTTAACATTGTGTACATCTAATTAGAAGCCTAATTAGAATAAGATTTATACAAGAATAAAATATACCAAAATAGATTATACTGTCATGTATAATAAAAATATAAGGAAGGAACCCTCCCCCCAAAAAAGTGAAAAAATAGTAATCTGTATAACACAAGAAATAGACTTTGTCTTCTCCTGTCCTTTCAGAGTTGATTTTAAGAAATAGTGAAACAAGCAAAGAATATAATGAACTCATTAAGGCTACTTTGAGATGAAGATGACTTCCCAATTCCCTGCTGTACCTTCTCCAAGACTAAAGGTTTTTTTCTTTTTTTGGGGAGTGGGGGGAAACCACAGTCATATCATTGTTCTCATTCTGTATCTTTTTTCATAAGAAAGCCATCACCACAAGAACACCCTATTTTTCATTGTGCAGGAAAGTAATTTTACCACACAATGAAGATATGAGGGAGTCAATTTCTCACTATGATATTTAATCACACATTCCATCTAACCTGGTCATTTCTGCAATTTAGAAGCATTATGATCTCAGGTGGCCCCATTTCTTCTCCAACCACATCTAAATCTCTCCCTGGTGCTAAAACGTATTTGTCCCATTTTTCTTTCTAGCTGGTCAAATTCAAGTTCATTAAATATTAACACTTTAAAGTTCATGTTCATTTCTAATGTATGTGGGATAACAAAGTTAATAGCACATAAGTACAGAGCCAATAGGTATTGCAGAATATAGAAACATTAAAAATATGAAGTGGTAAGATTTTTCCATGTTGCAATAATGAAAGTAATTTTCAATTATACATGTTTTTTCTTTGAGAAAAAAATAATTAAAATACATTCTCTAGACTTAAAAGGTACTCATGTATCACATAGATTAATAATGAAGAACTCAAGAAGCCATGTGAAATTTGCAGGAAATACAATTATATAATGACCATAAACACACACCAAAAAAGATTTTACATATATATACACATATATAAAAATTTATATTTATGAGATACAAGAGTGCCAAAGTCACTAGGTGGTGAGACACACATGGAAAGTCACATTAAGATGAATGCAAAATAGCAATTGTTTAATACTAGCCATTTGCTTACTCATTCTTTGTTGTTCCTCATGTTTTGGTTTATACCCCAATTACTTAATAAAAGTTTATGTATGTATTATATATATACACCCTTTCATTCTAATGATGTAGGGGTCATTAGAAAATCCAAGGCCAAGGAAGCAGTAGATAGATGGGGTGACATGGATAGTTGTAAACAAGGTCAAAATATTTCACAGTCCTGAAATTTTTCAGAATTTGACAGACTAATGATTTTTGAACCTATCTATAAAACTACTCTAAAGCTTGAGCTAGTATAATGGTTATTTTTCTGAAATCTAAACATGAGCATGAGGTCACATAATAGTTATTTGGGGCAAATATAAGTGAATTGTTTAATCCACAAACATGACACTCTGATTATACATTGATCAGAAGAAAAAAAACCAAAATAACACCAAAAAAAAATTGGAGAAGGAAGGAGGAGGGGGAAAAAAATCACTGGTCTAAACATTGTGAAATTGTCAAGTTTTAACCTCTTAAGACTCAATTTACTTTTCATAGAAAATTTTCTCCTTGACCTCTAGTAAAATCTATTTAGATGCTATTTGTAGAATATATTTTTATTTCTCACTATTATACTGCAGTTACATACTAAGTGATAATGCAGTAGGAAAAGTAGTCTGAAGCAATTTTAAAAGCAATGCGTTTTAGGACCACCACCCTTCACCTGTGCTGTATTCCGTCACCTACCTGCTTTTCCCACATTCACAAAGTATTTTGGCTAATAACTCAGAAACCAAAGCCAGTTACTAGTTTGCATCACAGGTTTATCAGTAAAAGTCATAGATTCTGCATTCTATCCTGTTTCAAACCCCAAGCTCACTACTAAGGAATAAATTGTATGCCCCACAATTCACAGGTTGGCTCCCTACACCTTAATGTGACTGTATTTGGAGATATTATTTTAGGAGGTAATTAAGGTTAAATGAATTCATAATATTGGGTTCTAATTGAATAGTATTGGTGACCTTAGAAGAGGAAGAAAGGGAGGTCTGTGTGCACATACCTGGAAAAGGATACATGAAGAGTGTGAGAGGATACCCATCTGCAAGCCACAAGAATTACCTCACAGAATCTGACTGTGCTGGCAGCCTAATCTCAGAATTCTAGCCTCCAAAAGTGTGATAGAATGAAGTCCTGTTATTTCAACCACCCAGTCTACAGTACATATTGTAGCAGCCCAGTGTCACCAATACCACCAGGTAAAATTGAGTGTTCAAGAAAACTGCACAAAATTTGAGGTAGAGACCTTTCATTTTAAAATGAAGAAAATTATTATATTCCACAAAAGATAGTGGTGAAGACCCAATGGAGAAATATATATAAAACACTCAGAACATGTTTTCTTTCTTCACACTATATACTTATTGTTATAATGATGTTAGGATCTGTATCTCTAGACAAGAACTCTACTGAGCTCTTATTTTTAATATCCCAAAGTTTTCTTCCTCTAAAAGGACTCAAGTAAAATCAACCCTTTCTCCAAACCAAACTCTTTTCTTATATTCTAGAAAATTCAACCATTTCTCCCTTTGCCTACATTCCCTTTTCCATTTAATGGTGTCAGCTGTTCTCACAGCTAAGATAACCAGGGGCCATCTTCAACTCTCATTATTATCTCCAATAGTTTGAAAAGACTGTTCAAACTAAACAGTCTTAAATCATTTTTTTTCAATCTTATTAGCATGTTTTTATGTCAAACCCTTAACATCTTTCTCCTCTTATTACAGAAAGTCTCTTCTATTCTTAAAGCCCCAGGATCTCACTTTTATATCTCCACCATACTTCTGTACTTGCTGTGTTCCTGGATGTAGATCTGGAGATAAAAATAACAGTCAGCAATGATGTCAGCAATTCCTAACTTCCCAAACCTAAGAAACCATACACAAAAAAATTACAACACCTTTAATAGGCTGAAATTTAACATCAGAAAATATGCTCTCAGAATCCTAAGGAGAAAAAAGTGATTAAAGAAACAGATTTCAGTCCTATAGTGGGGAAGTGGTGATTGGGGGCACATTTTCATTTCCTTATCTGCTCCTGAATCAGAGCCCCCGTTCTGTGCAAAGCAGAAAACTATTCTTGGGATGGTCCTCAGAAACAGGAGTAACAGTTTCATCCTATCTGAGAAACTTCACCTAATAAAGGAATTAAAAGATCAAATTGGATTGGCTCCCTCCTTATCTTCCAATAAATCTCAGATTCAGGTCAATAGCATTTAGGAGGAACTGAATGAGTACCCATCCATTTATTTTTTGTTAAATTGCCAAAGCACTCAATTGTACACAAACTGTTCCATTTCATGTGCTACTTAGAATTTATTTTCCCAAGTGACAAAAGATACCCACTTTTCCTAAAGAGAGATAATGCCCTGCTTCCATGTTAAAAAGAAATGTCAGCTTAAGTAATTTATTGATGGGAATTTCTTTTTCATTTGCAGTCTAGTAATGTTGGGGTTGCCAATAGCTCACGTAAAAGAAAATTAAAAATTTAAGAGATTATTTTCAGACTTATATGCTAACAGGCAAAGTGCAAAAACAAGTAAATTTTGCTTTTCTTCCACTATCCAAAACAATAATTCCCCAGTAGGGATTGAAATATCATGTAAGATTTTAAGATGTTCAGAATGAGTGAAATAATATGGTTACTGGAATTATAGGTTTTAAAAATGTAAATATAGAATGAGGAAAGTAGAAAGAACAAGACTTGACATTGTAAGGACAGAAATTGAAAAAGGTAGGCATATAAGTAAATGTTTTTAAATTCCGTGTTTCACATATTCATTTATGTATTCATTTAATATTGCCTGTTGGGAGTTAGAAGTGACACTGAAAGAATAAGCTAGGAAAACCAAACCCCAGAAATTTAAAGGGTAAGATATACACATGAGGAAATATTCAAAGGACAGTTTGAGGCTTGATGTTGTTTTATTTTCTATCCTTGGAAAATTGGTGCCTTCAGAAAACTCCATTAAATCAAAATTACCAAAGGGTAGTTTAAAATCATATTTGGGTTGCTAAAGTATTGTAACTATTCTTTGAGCTCCTAACAGACATCACCATCACATCTTCACCATTACTGTCATCTGTTCTACAGTTTCCTCACATTGCCAACATGGTAGACCACTGCACTTGAAATGTTTTGTACCCCCTGAGTGTATTAATTCAATGTTTACTGTTTCTTAATTTATTTTCCCAGTTTACCTATTCATTGAATCTTTAAATGCTCTCTGGGAGAAAATTGCCAAGATTTAGGTGTTAAGAGGCAGTCCATTAGTTTTAGGGTCCTTTGGAGAGCTGTCAGATTGAATGTTATTCCTCTCATGCCTTGAAAATTGCATTGCTATCAATACCATCATTCTTAAATAGACCAGTTAATTTAAGCAAAAGAGATTAGTTTAAGAATTGAATTATATATACTGGGGATCCTTGTTATATATTTTATTAAAAAATTGAAAGACAATACAATATGTATATATATTATATATACAACATATATATACAAATTTAATCTAATATATATATAAAATGTTGTAGATGGACACAATACCTTTTTATTTATTTTCTGTAGTGCTGAGGATTGAACCCAGTGCCTCATATGTGTCAGGCAAGCCCTCTGCCACTGAGCCACAATCCCAGCCCTGTATTTCAATTTTTAATACCGATTTTGTGTTGTCTGTTTGTGTTCTACCAATATGAAAAATTTAATTAAAACCCTTCTGCATATATTGTTCCCTTCTTTCAAAGGAAAATTCCAGTTTGGGAAATGAGTCAATACTGATACTACTTATTTTATATCTTGTATCTTTAAGATTTGCAATTCAATGACATTTTCTATAATCACCAAGCCAAGCATTAACAGGTATAATTCAGAACACTATTTATATGTAAAAAAAAGGAGAAGTAACTACCTGTTGTGGGTTTTGCCAGAAAGAAGCTAACAGTACATCCAAGATACATCAATTTTAACAGCCTAAGTAGTTCCCAGTTAATGAATGAGTGGTGAATCTGATTTGTAGGAGCCCTGGTCATTCAGCAGCACAGATTTTTGCATCACCAGGCAAGCAGAACAAAGAATGTACTGAGAAGAATAGAGACAAAATAGGCATCTCAGAATTTGTGTGTGTGATTTCAGAATTCTTAATCTCAATTACTTTTGCTTGGTTATCTATAATATTCTATTCAAAATGATACACTGAATCCTACCATCTTCATTGTCTCCTTATCTTAATGAGTCCAATAAGGCTAAACTTAACAAAGCTGAAGTTTCTGTCAGTTAAATGAATAGCTCATGCCATTTATTTACTTTCTACTATGTAAGAGAATCTGTTGTAAGAATGTCCCATGTGGAGCTTTGAATTCAACACTTGGCCAAACTCATGAAGGATTAAAATAATGGCCTTCTGATGGTAACTCCTCTGCCTTTTACTAGTCATGTTGCTAGGTCATGTTAGCTATACTTGAAGAAGTTATTAATATTTCTTCAAAAAGAATATTCAAGCCATCATCCTAGGTAATTCTAATTCAACAGATTTATAGGAGGACCTTAGGGATTAAAAACTAAACAGTACTGTCTTCAGAGTACTCACACATAACTATGTGAACAAAAAGGGAAATGAAAATTAGATGTCATTTAATGTATTGAATCACAGTTAGCTGGGTGAAAGATGGGCGAATAGATGAATGGAAGCCTGATAAGTTTTTAGAAAAACTTTTAGAAAAAAAGTTACTAGGTATAGGGATGTTTACTCAAAATCTTTCAAATTTTCTGAGTGATTAAAAAATCCCATAATAAAATTTGGAGGAAAGATTTTTAAAAATATAATTGACATTCCAGAGCTATTAGTATTACATCAAGAATAATGTAAGAGAGGATATAATTTAGCTACTTCCATTTTTGTGGATAAAAATATGCCACACTGATGTTCGTAGGATAAAATAAAGTATGTATGTATGTATGAAAGCAATTCCACATTATATTTTAAATGATATATTTGATCAACAAAAGCTCAACTCAAAGGGCAAAATTCATATAGATATTATATGTACATGCATATTCCTATTTTCTAAGTTGTTTTATATGCATAAAATAGCCTATAAGATTTTAATACATAAAATAAGCTTCATAAGAATATGTGTGTGCATATTCCTAGAATTTAGGAACATGTGAGAAAAGCACTTTAATCAGAAGCTCAAAAACTAAAAAGCAAAAAAAGAGGAAATTAAACAAAACTTGAATTTCAAAAAGTAATAGAAAATATGATTCATAAAAATAAAAATAAAAACTGAATAATAAATATTATACAATGGTATTGAACAGAGCAAAAAATGGAATAAAATGAGGTATAATGATAGTAAAAGTAATCAAAGAAAGTGATCAAAATGAGGATCTTTTAGCCAAAAAAAACCCACACATGTATAATTGTTGTATTATACAATTGTATATTGTATTGTATACACACATGTATAATTGTTATATTGTACAATTGTATATATTGTATTATGTATACAATATTTAATCAAATAAAAAATAAATTTAATGTTTAAAGCTACAATTTAAGAAAACTTTATGCAATTTAAATATCAATTCTCAAAAACTCACCAAAAACTCAGACTTCTAAGAGCAATATAAAAAGCAAGGTAACAGTGAAACATTGTTATCTAAAAATTTAAAGAAATTCACTGTGGGGGTTGTGGTTGTTGCTTAGTAAAAGAGTGTTTTGCCTAGTATGTGTGAGGCACTAGGTTCAATCCTCAGCACCACATAAAATAAAGATATTATGTCCATCTACAACCCCCCCAAAATTTTTAAACAAGATAAACACTGAATTGAGGATTTCATATCCATCTCAATTGATCTTAAAGTATATAAAAAGTGTGAAAGAAGCAAGAATTCAAGAAATTTTGCCCTCATGAGCCTTCTGAAATTATCAAGGAAAAAATAGGTTTCATCCAACCAAGAGACCAGTGGAGTCATAGTTGCAAGAACACTTTGAGGGAGCATTGTATAGCTTTAATCAAGAATCTAAGATGAAAAAGTGGAAGAATTTGAAGAAGGTTTGCTATTAAAGGTACCCAAGAGAATTCTGGTAAGGTTAAAAAAAAGTATCTTAATACAAGGAGAGAAAGGTGAAGAAAATAGAAAATAGCCCATTGTTTGCTATACGGGAATAAGGTAGGAAAATATCACTAAAATCTGGTAAGAGGATAAATAAAGAAAGAGTGGGCTAAGAGTATTAAAAGTGAAAATCTTCTAAACCAAAAAAATTAAAAGGTAAAAGATCAAAGAAAACACAGAGAACAGAAATTAAAAATACTAAATTATTAGTATTATACAATATAATAAATCTTTAAATTAGACTTTAAGAATATTAATGGGGTAACAAAGATTCTAAGTTTAGCCCCCACACTTAAATCTATGCTGCATAAAAATATCAAAATAAAATTCATATAAAAAAGCATTAAATATTACAAACTTCACTTTATATTGTCAAAGACAATATTCACAATGCAGGTAATTATGAGTATCTATGCAATCATTCACATAGCAACCTCTTTATAAAGCAGAAACTACAGTAGAAATACAGGAACATACTAGTAAAAGGAGATTTTAATATAATCATCAAAACCAAATACATTGTATAAGTTATATATTATTGCATAACAAAACCCATTAGAATTTAGTGACATTTCCTCATTCTATTCATTGACTGGTTAATAAGTCTTTTACTTGCCACTACCCAGGAGGTGGCTTGGCTAGTACCAGAGGCTTTAAGAAAGCATCAGTTTGAGAACCTTAAATAGTACTCCTCCCACATTCTATTGGGCAAAGTAAATCACAATATTAGTCTATACTAAGGGGAGTATAGAAGTAGAAGGAACTTATTAGTGGATAAATCTTAAAGATGCTATGACTTTTATTCAGTTTATCACAAAACTGAACAAAAAATTATATAAATTACACAGCTAATTTTATGGAGAATCAAACTCTGCACCTTTCTGGTGACTCAGAAGGCTGCCAGTGTCAAATGAGGCTTAGAGTAAGATAAACCTACAGCTGTAGCTAACCAGGGTGTGAGACCTAAAATCAAAAAAGAGCATTGGTTGTGCTACTGAGTGTATTAGAATCAGCACCTGACTACAGAACACCAAGTGACATTGTTATCAGAAGTGCCCATCATGAGCTTGGTGTACTAGATCTCCCATATCAGAAGGTCAGATAGCAATCCATTTCTTCCAGTCAGCAACACGTTTAAGCAACTCTATTAATGTAACTGACATACCTGTTAGGTGATATGGAATTCTGGATAGTCTAACATTCATGTGTCTAAAGCCTCTTCTGAAATCTATTAGCCACAGTCAATGAAAGCATCCTTATTATTTAATTATACTTCAAGAGGAAAAATAGCAATATTTCATTATCAGTTTTGATTATACTTCCAGATGAAAATAACAATAGAAACATTTAATTATCAGTTTTAATATCATGTGTAACTTGAATATATCAACACTTATTAAATGTGTTTTTAACATCACATCTCATTATAAAACTCATGAAATATAAAGTCAAATTGCATTCTAACTCTCATGTAAATTAGTAGCAAAATATACAAAGTACAAATCCCTTTGAAGTAATATTTAGTCAATTATAAAATTTAAATTGAAAAAATAGGCAATTTTATTGTAATTCTTGGAAATAAATTTGTCATTTATGTCCAAAAAATAAGAAATAAAACATCCTTGTGACCAACTGATAAAAGAAGTATAGGACTAGTTTGCAGATATGCTGGTGCTGATTACCATCATGCTTCAAGTTTGCTATTAACCCATATTGGCAATCACCCATAGCATTTGCTGATTCACAGGGGTAAGTGAATGTCCTACTCCAAGAAAACTAATGTGCTGACTTAGTGAAAGAAATCTGCAATTGGGAAAGGGGAGGATAAATGTCTTTGCACATCTTTGCAGTCAGGGCCAGCAGGGACTTCACTAAATAATCTATTAATTCTATCCATCTTAAAGGAATAATATAGCTCCTACATTAGGGAAAAGTGAGAGCATGTTGTTTTGAGAGGATGCAGATCATCATTCAACTTTTAAGAAAATTACATTAACCAGTTGGGTGTAGTGGTACACACCTATAGTCCCAGGTAATTGAAAGTCCTAGCCAAGAGGATCACTTGAGCTTAGGAGTTTAAGGACAGCCTGGGCTAAATACTGAGACCCTCAAAAACAAAAAAACAAAACAAAACAAAACAACCCTTTACAGTAGCGAATCAACACCCTGAGTGGCTGTCCACCTATCATACATAATGTGCTCTAGATGCCAGCCATAATGGGAAGCCAGATATAAATAAGTCTCCTTGCTGCCATGCATGATGCAAAATGTATACTTCTTATGCTAACATACATCAACTTCTCCAGTTCTCATCTGACTCTGGGGCCTTGTTTCACCCCAGTTTCTATGTGGTTCCAGTAGAGTTCAGACAGGAACAAACTTAAGGTTTTTCCTCAAGACTTCCATGTACTTCTTACCTATGATCCCAGGACTTCTGGGACACAATGTACTCAGGAATTGCAGAACATATCTGTCACTCATGCATGTAGAAGTCAATGAATGTAAGGGATTTCACTCAGTGCCTGATGCACTTTTCTCTATTTCTCCCTTTCATGGACAGTCCTGAAATACAGACTGAAAACAGCTCCATGTACTTAAGCAATCAGTTGGACAGACTTACTAACAAGCCACCTTGTATTTGTCCTTATCCTGCACTGCATCACCCTTCAATTCCTTCTTTAGGATTGTGATCCCTGATGCCATAAGCAAATAAGCTTTTATATCAAGCTCTGTTTTCCA
>NW_025999990.1:5296497-5315754 GCF_001458135.2 Marmota marmota marmota | reverse complement strand
CGAGAAAAAAATCCAAGAGATATGGGATAACATAAAAAAACCAAACCTACGAGTCATCAGGATAGAAGAAGGTACAGAGATTGAAACCAAGGGAATGAGTAGCCTGCTGAATGAAATAATTACAGAAAACTTTCCAGAAATAATTCTTCTTAAACATGATTCCTGCAGGGCACAGTGGCATACACCTGTGATCCCAGTGACCTGAGGGGGCTAAAGCAGGAGGACTGCAAGTTCAAAACCAGCCTCAGTAACTTAGGGAGACTCTGTCTCACAATAAAAATAAGTAGGTCTGGGTATGTGGCTCAGTGAATAAGCACCCCTGGGTTCAATCCCTGGAACAACAACAACAAAAAATTGTTGTAGTCCTCATTTGGATGAGGTAGTGTGTAAGGATTTATCTCTGAATTCATTCAGAGTGACAGACAAAATTCTAGGGACAGCATGTACGGGTAATCATGATCTTTCTGTTGCTATATGGAAGTATCCACATGCTGACCAATGTCAGCTACTGGAGATCAAACCTACTGTATTTTTCTTTTAATATGTCTTAATGACATTTCAGCAATTTTGTGTACTAATTTCAGAAAAAAATACAAATAAAAATGAAAAGGGTTCAATTTGAAGATTAAAGCAGTTCACAAAGAGCAGGAATGGAAACTAAATTCCCCAACTATTTTCTTTGGCTCATAATGTTCTTCCTTCTGGTATCTTCTATTTCTGTCTCTTCATTGATGTTAATAGTTATTGCAATTTATATCTTTGTCATATTCATCTCTTATTAATTTCCACTTTCATATATATACTTTAAATAGTTGTTTTTGTATTCAAGAAAAATATTAGTTAAATCTTGAGCAAAAACTGGCCGTGTATGTACATTTTCATATTTGCTTTGAATTTTACTCCTGGGATAGTGATTGAAATCTAATTCAGAATTATTATCAGTTACAAAAGTAGGCAATGATTGATATGTGATAAGAAAACTTCCTGATGTCAGTATGTCAGATAAAGATTGAAGGTTTCTAAGTTCTGTGTTTATGAATTCTCCAATAAAATACTAAATTTAATCTCTAATTATATATATACCAACAAAAATAAGCCTCCCTCAATAGTGGCAGGGTAATTAATACTGGCAGCAGCAGAAAACTAAAAAAGGCAAGCTGATGGAAAACTGGCATGTAGATTGCATTCTAGATTTTTCATGTTTGAATCAGACCTATAAGAAATAGGTTTAAAACATGAAGTTGGTATTGTAGTTGCATGAGTTAAAGCTTATACCTATTTAGAGTCATTGGAATTAATATCCAAATATTTGTTGACTGTTTTGATAAAGATGCTCTAGAAAAACCAATTGAGTAGTTTGAGTTCTTTTGTGTGTTTTGTCTTTTGTGTTTAGTGCTTCCAATTATCCTGGGTAGTAAGATTTAGTTCATTTTTTCAAATGTAAATATAGCACAATGCCTAAACAAAATTAGCAAGATAATACTGCTTACTATTAAATTAATAAAACAATTTAAAAGTTAAAAAATAGAACATTTTCCAATAAGATAAACCACTGGATCCACAATGAATATCTTGAACTTGGAAACCTGAAGATCTCTTACTAATGTTATGAGTTTGTAACATTCAAGTTTACCTCCAGATTTCAAAAAAGGCAAAAAATATCTGATATATATCAGCATAAAGAGGGAAAAGGAAGATCTTGAGTCAATGTTATTTTATCTGAGACAGTTATATTGATATATAGGGGTATTAGTGAGTTACTGGAGAAGGATTAAGATTTGTTGAAGCAGTCATTCAAGAATTTTAGGATGAAAAAATGCATTATGAAATCTCAGATATTCCAAGACACTCATGGTGTGACCTTGGGAAAGACGTATTTTGGTGACTTACTTGTCTATTTGTGAGCCTTTATCACAAGATCTTAATGATATTTATATAAGGATTTCATGAATTTTACATACATCTATCCTGTCCATTAAAGGCAATACAATTTTCAAAAATATCAAAGACTAAAAAGGAACAAAATTCAACCCACTATTTCATTTTATTGAACTGGAATTATCCATGGGAACATCCCCACTACTCCAGGAAGAAGAGATCTGGGGAAGAAGGGACTGTGCATATTAAATATTTGTACCACTCTTATTCCCCACACTTCTGCATACAGAAAAGAACAACACCCCCTGCCTAGCACCTTTCAGAAGATAATCTTCTTAACTTTTAAAAAATAAAGTGAAAGATAATTTATTGTACTCTAATAATCAATACACAAAACCTTAGTTCTTATCTGGTATCTTTCCACCAGAGAAAATGAAAACAAATGAACAGCATTCTAACTCAGATCTTATAATTGCAACTCTAAAACAATAGTAAGATCAAAATAATTTTCAAAACACTTTCACTGGCTTCACCTGTGACAGCAAAGATAAATTAACCTACACATTTAATGTAACCACATGGATATGCTAAATAAACAGTCCCTAAAAATGAAAACACTTTGAAGAAAGTTTCTTCAACAACCATATTAGGCTTTCAGATATCCAAGCTTATTAAAATTTACTTAAAAAAAAAGATTAAAACCATCATTCTTCTCCATAAGCAAAATATTCTCAGAATCCTCCTCTAGCTCTAACAGTTTCTCCATTTATTTCCAACTCTGATGTAAGTTCTTTTTAAGACATATGGTCAGTTTTGTATGCAGAGTATGTAACTGGAACTTTAGGGAAATAAAAAGCTAAAGCATTTATTCAGAATCTTTTTCTATTTCCTTCAGATAGTGCTAAATATTTTGATATTAGGTTTGCATTTCATTTCATTGTAGAATAAAATCCTGGAGCCTAATGGTAGATGCCATGAAGTAGACCCCAACCCTGAAGTTCAGCTTCTCATTTCTAATAACTGGCAGATTCAAGTCCTCATCTGAAATACGATCATAGAAGCAAACTGAGAAAGATGTTTGGACATTGAGGAACATCCACTTATAGGAGAATTCACTAAAAATCATTATCTAGCATTACTCTTGGGTAGTTTTTCCACTATTCATTAAGTGAAGCAGATACAAGGAGAAGACAAATGAGCATTACAACCTTGGTCACTTTCCAGTCATTTACTCTACCAATGTTAGAATCTAACAATTACGGAAGCACATTACTGTTGTCATACTGGGGCTACCACATCTTAAGTGAAAGAATTGATTCCACTTAGAATTTCAGCCAATTTCATCTCAAACATTTCTTGAATCCATCCATACTTTCCCATACTCACTAACCCCACCTTCTATATCAGGTCCCCATTGTGGCTATGTAAAAAATTCTGAAATAGTCCATAACATGTTTTCTTAAATCTGCTTCTGATTCCTCCAAACCATTATTTTTAACTCAGTCATTTATCAAAAATTTAAATCTATACATACCAGTCCTATACATAAAATTTTGATTGAATTCCCTTTGCTGGTAGAATAGCCCCAAAATACATAGTTTGCCCTAGCATCACATCCTACCTGGCTCTTCACCTGAAAACATCTCCAGACTTTTCTTGTGATTAAGAGTGAATGTGCCTTTTTGGTGTTGAGTTTTGAATATATATATATATATATATATATATATATATATATATATATATCCTGGAGATAAATGCTCTATCCAAGGTGCATGGGGCAAACTTTCTCACATTCGGTAAGCTCACTTTTCATATTATTGATTATAATCCAACCAATAAATGGGCTAAGGAACTGAACAGACACTTTGAAGAAATGCAATCAATACATATGAAAAAGTGTTCATCTCTAGCAATTAGAGAAATTCAAGTGAAAAGTACTAAGATTTCATCTTACTCCAGTCAGAATGGCAATTATCAAGAATATAAGCAACAATAAGTATTGGAGAGGATATAAGGGAAAAGGTACACTCATACATTGCTGATGGGACTGCAAATTGATGCAACCATTGTGAAAAGCAGTATGAAGATTCTGCAGAAAACTTGGAATGGAACTACCATTTGACCCAGTTATCCCACTTCTCTATTTATATACCCAAAGGACTTAAAAAAAATCAACATAGTACACTGATGTAGCCATATCAATGTTTATAGCACCTCTATTCACAATAGCCAAACTATGGAACCAACCTAGATGCCCTTCAACAGATGAATGGAGAAAGAAAATGTGGAATTTAAACACAGCAGCATATTACTCAGACTTAAAGGATAAAATTATGGCATTTGCAGGTAAATGTATGGAACTGGAGAATATCATGCTAAACAAAGAAAGCCAATATAAAAAAAAGTCGGGATATTTGTTCTGATATGTGGATGCTAATTCACAATGGGGGGTCTAGGAATAAAAGGAATCAGACATTATCACCCTATATACATATATGATACACAACTGGTGAGATTCTACATCATGTACAACAAGAATGAGAAGTTCTAATTCATTTATGTATATGATGTGTCAAAAATGCATTCTACTGTCATGAATAACTAGTTAGAATAAAAAAGAATGTGCTAGTTCTCTAGTCTTAGAAATAAGAGGAAAATATGGATAAATCCAAAGAAAATAGAAAGAGGAAATATAAAAGCATAGACAGATATAAAATCAAACAGAAAATAGAAGTGTAACAAAGCTAAACATGCCTCTTGGAAAGAATTCTTAAGATTGACCAAACCTTAACAAGATAGAAAGGAAAAAATCCTGAAAATAGTATAGTTGTATAGTTGTAAAAGGGTCATAAATATAAAATCAACAGTGATTAAAGCCTAAGTTTTTACAATTCATATTGGTGAATCTCAAAAATGATGAGAGAAAATAAAAACTACCCCCATAGCATTGTGAAAATTGAATCTGTCAAATCAGTCTCAAAAACAAATTCTAGAACTTTAATGGTGTTTATTAAACATTCGTGGAACAAGTAATTCCAATTCAATACATGTTTTTTCTTTCTTCCAGAGAAAAAAAATGTCTCCCATATTCACTGTATGAGGTTAGTATAAATTTAATATTAGCAAAGGACAATACTAAGTTTGCAAATCTTTTCATTAGCTTGCCTTACAAAGAAAACAAGCCTCCTTAGTGAAAATGAATTAGAAATTTATAAACAGGTTGCATGTTTCAAGAATACTATATTGTTTCAAATTAGAATATGCAATTAGGATAATTATTGCATTGCTATATTAATGGGGATTGAACTTGAGGTTTTCTAAAATGGACAAAGATGACATTTTGGGCTGGAGATGTAGTTCCAATGGAGAGTAATTATCTAGCATTCACAAGGCCCTAGGTCCAATCTCCAGCATTGGTTTAAAAAACCTTAAAAGCATTCCATGAACAGAAGCAAACTGCAACCAAACATTCCAGAACTGATAGTAGACAAACTGAGAGGTACTTGAAATACACATGAGCTGCATACATTTTCCCAAGAATGTAAAACTTTAAGGTTAGTATATATATTAAATATTTATTTTTTAGTTGTAGTAGGACACATACCTTTATTTTTATGTGGTGCTGAGGATTGAACCCAGGGCCTCACATGTGCTAGGCAAGCGCTCTACCACTGAGCAACAACCCCAGACCCCAAATTAGTATATATTAATTGGCAAAATTAAGCACTGAAAGAATTTGGATAACAATATTTGGAAAAATAGAAAACATATCTTATGACCCAGTATTTCTACTCTAGACCCCGCAGAAATATTAGTTTGCTTTTGTAATGATAAATGAAATTTTCTAAGTAAAGAAATAATGTTATGTACCAACAGGGAAAGATATATTAGTATATATTAACTTACAAAGTGTAATAAAAGATCTAAAATACTGTGTTATGTTGATAAACTTCACAAATTTAGTGTTTATTACACAAATATGTTTATTACAAAAAAATGCATAGTATTTTTATATCTATAAAAAGTTCAAATATGCAAATATTACATGTATTTTTTTGGTATATGCAAAGTTAGTGATAATCTTAAACATAAAAAAAAAAACCCTCAAATCCTAGTAGTGCTTACTGCTGGTAAAGATGTAGGGAAACAGGATTTGCAAGAGCACCAAGTGGTTTCAAGTACATTATTAGTTCTTTATTTTTAAATAACTATAATAAGCACAACAACATATGATCATTAAAATTTGTTACTCATACAAGTAATTCATTGTGTCCCTCTGAATGCTTGTATTAGTAAACTATTTTATGCTAAAAAATTAAAAAGCGATAAATTGATGATTTAAGATTATGTAAAACATTTATCATAAAAATGTATCTGTTCCATCTCTTGCAACCCTTGATTGTGTTCCAAAGAAAAATCACTTTCAATTTCTTCAGTTCAATCCTTAGATTGCTAAATATGCTTTCAGTTATTTCTTGACATACTCAGTGATTACCTGTTGATATTCGTTTGACACCTGTCATACATACACATATTTTAAGTCTGCCAAGTACAATTTCACCTTTATTTTAAATTCTCTGTTTATCTTTGAAGGCTTATGCACATGTTTTCCCCCACACATTTCATCAACTCTAGATAAAATCCTTTAACACAGAACTGTTGTGAAATAAGGTTATTTGCCTAATAAATCTTCTCTTGACTCCCTCCTGGTTGTTTTTCACTTTCATGGCAGAGATTCGTTAGCCAAAACCAAATATAAATTTTGCAATTATAATTGGTCTCATAATTTACCTAATGGTGGGTCCTAACAATTGGAAAAAAGAAAATCTTCAATATCTTATTATGTATAGATGCCAAACATCCAAATAATATATTATTATATTCTCTTTTTTCCCTTCTTTTTAGTGTTTTCTTTAAAAATTTTTGTTTTTGGGTACCGGGGATCAAACTCAGGGGTACTCAACCACTGAGTCACATCCCTAGCCCTATTTTGTATTTTATTAGACACAGGGTCACTGAGTTGCTTAGCACCTGGCTGGCTTTGAACTCGTGATCCTCCTGCCTCTGCCTCCTGAACTGCTGGGATTACAGATGTGTGCCACCATGCCTGGCCATACTATTGTAGTTCTTACATATAGATTGTTAGTTTTGCTACTTGGAATTGCCTTCATTTTCTTCCTGTACTAATTGTTTTAATGTAGCTTCAAGTTTTCTCAACTTCACCATCCAATTCTTAGGAGTCTTCTTTCATGATATGCCTCCTCCCCTTAGTCTGTGCTTATTTCAATACCTAACTGTTCTTCCTTTGGACCAATAAGACTATTAGATCTTCACTTCTTTCTGATTGGTTCAACATTTTGTTTTGTGCTTTGATTTTGCTATTCTATATTCTCTAATAGCTTCCCAAGGCAGTATGTATTTGGAAAATAAATTTTTTAGTCTTGCTGATCTGAAAAATGAATTGATTCTTCCTTGAACTTAATTTCTGTTCTGCTTATTTCTATATAAACTACTACTCAACTTTGCATGGTAAAAAATCATTTAATATATCATTCTGTGGACAGAAACGATGGTTTATTCTTAAGATACTAGCTTTCTCAGCTGGGGTGCCTCAAATAGCCAGAGATTTCTGAAGATTAATGAGGACTATATATTTTAGGCTTTGGTTCTTCTCCATTAGTGTCTACTGGGATTTGAATGTCTGAAATGGTTTCTGCCTGCTGGTGCCTAGAAGTTGTATTGGGGTAGTTATAAAAGACTGGAGATGTTCATCATGGTTCTCTTCCCATTTTCTTAGATAGTGACCATTTAGGGGTTGTTGTACATATGACATAGTTACTGACTGCTTCAAGAAACTATGGCAGAAGCTGCATGGTCTCTTTTTATTTAACTTCAAATGTCATAAAATATCATTTTTGCCACATTCGTTGATAATACAGGATTACCTCAGATTCAAGCACAAGGTATACTCTATTTGGGTATGATCTTTTAGTGGTTGAATATCATTCTCTCTGACAAATAGATGGTTCTATTTTAAGTATCCGGGTATTTGTTATTTTTGTATGTATATATTTGGTACTGGGGATAGAACCCAGGGCCTCATGCATATTAGGTAGCTCTCTATCACTGGCCATCCCAAACTTTTTTCCCATTCATAGAAGATTCTTAAAGCTTAAGTATTGTCTTTACATTTGTATCCATGTTACCAAATACAAGGTACTCAAATATTTGATGTACAATTGAACTTGCTTGCAAGAAAGTGTGTTTTTATTTTGGCCTGAGTGCTTAAAAAATTAGTGTTCTGATGTCTCAAAAATAATGTAATTTTACTAATAGGAGGCACAATATCTGAAGTTAACCTGGTCTCTTGCTTGCTTGCTTATCTGAGTTGCTAGTCTAACCCCCTGATAGTCTTAGAAACATACAGTTCCTTTGGTTCTTCCTTTGAAGCAATTTCCTTTCTTGAAATCAAGTTTCTATATATGTATATATATTAAATGTTAATAATGCTCTTGTTCTGCAAAACAAAGTAAACACAAAATTTATGATGACATAAGGGTTAAAGTAATAGCATTGCTATTCTGTCAGATATTTTAGAGTCTTTAACTAGACTCTATCTTTACCATGGTTGCCTTGAATTTTTGTCTTGCAGAAAGGAAAATATTAATCCCATCATAAGAAAAAAAAATTCAGGAGCAGTCTAAGCTTCCACTTCTCCACAACACTAGAAAACACTACTTCTCTTCCCAGGCTGCACTCAAGAACATTTTAAAGCCCTGTAAAGTACCTCACACTAGCTGGAAGATCTATAAAGTAGACTAATAAAATGACCTTATTTAACAGGGGTATCTTGTTTTCTGCTAAAACAAAAAGCAAAGGAAATTAAATTTTAAGAACACATTTGAAAATGACCCGAAGGTTCATTGTTGAATCTCAAGTAAGGAAATTACAACAAGACTACAGTTCATACAATGTACTATCTTAGACCTGTATTTTATTGGTAAGCTAAGGTTTCTTACAAGATTACAAAATTAATAAGAACTAAATGAAATACAAGAAGCAAAAATTCTAAATAAGAATGAGTTCAAAGTGAAGAGCATAGAGGCTATGTAAAAAAATTAAAAGGGAGAAAAGGTAAACAATTTATGATATAGCATGAAATAGGGGTTTACGAAATAACAGTAACCATAGAGAGGGGAGTTGACTACTTAGGGAAGGCTTACAGTTACTAAATTTTTAACAAATGTACTAATTTCCCCCCAAAATTCATATTTCTCTGGATATGCTGCTGAATTTACACTTGATTTAAACTTGCAAAGAGCTATGCTTTCCAAGACACAGAAAAGCTAAAAAATGAACCCCTAAGCCTCAGGGTTGCTTCCGCCCTTGAATGAGTATATGGTTTATATTGATTCTGAATATGGTTCAGAAATTAAAGAGACTGATGCTTAAAAACATTCTTAACTAGAGAATATTCCTTGTTTTATTTTTGAGTTTTCCCCTGTAATGATGGCATAAGTCTGCTTTGGGAAAGATTCTTCCTAAGCCAGCAGCTGTGTTCCCTAAGAGGAAAATGATGGGAAATTCTTCTGTGCATGCTACACATGCTTCTTGGTCTTGTTAGTTTTCATCTGTTGTGTTTCATCTTTTTTTGACCAAGAAAATTCAGAACTTAGACGTGTTATCAATGCATCCCCATTCATTGCCTACCTGCAGTGCTGCAGAGCTTATCAATGGAGTTTCTCTGTGATGAGTAGGTTGGTATCTAATAACAGGCATTTTTTGTATTGGTATGATTATATATGATATTATGAATCATTTTTTACATAATTATACAAGCATGGAATATAATTTGCTCCAGTTCAGTCCCTAGTATTCCCCCTTTCCCTTGCCTCCCACCTCCCTGTTCCCTTTCCTCTGTTCTAGTTGTCTTCCTTCTATTTAGTGTTACCTTTTTTTTGTTATTGTCTTGTGAATATAAGTGGTGAGATTCACTATGGTATATTCATACATGTACACAGGAAAGTTAGGCAAGATTCATTCCACTGTTCTTGCCTTATCCTGCCCACTCAACCCCCTTCCTCTAGTCCACTGATCAACTGGTTTGTGTGTGAATTCACTTTCAGAACTTTTCTTCTTCACCCTCCTGGTACTCTACTTTAGTTCTTATGAGACTTTTCACAGTATTGTTGAATCCAAGGAGTCCCCATTTTCTCCCAAATAAGAGGATAAGTAAAATAAGCCAGATTCAAAAAGTCCAAGTTAAAATATTTTCTGACATCTGGAAGCTAGTCCAAAATAAGGGGGGAGAGAAAAAAGGAACGGTTAAGGATTCCATCAAAATATAAGACCAGTGGAGTGGAGGAAGGGGAGATTGAGGGGGGTGGATTTAAAAAAGGAAAAAAGGAGAAGGAATTTCATCAAAACAGGAAATAGGAGTAGAGGAGTGGGATTAAGGACAAAGAAGGAGTGAGAAAAGGGAAGGTCAGTGGAATGAATCTGATTCAACTGTCATATGTGCATACATGAATGTGTCAGTGGTCCTGGCATCAGGTGCATCCACAGGACACTAATTTTTAAAAAAGTGAGCTGTAAATGGATTAAAGAGGGATGGGCAGAATGGAGGGCAGGGGGAAGAGGGGACAGGGGAAGTGCTCAGGGGTAAATTGGAGTGTGTAATGGTTTGAGTATAAAGTATCCCCAAAAGGCTCATGTGAGACACAATACATAAAAGTTTAGAGAAGAAATGATTGGGTTAAGACTCTCACAACCCAGTGAATTAATTCCCTGATGGGATTAACTGAGTGGTGATTGAAGGTAGGTAGGATGTAGTTGAAGGTGGGTCATTGGGGGTATGGTTTTGAGGTATGTGTTTTGATTTTGTATAAGGCACGTAGTGTCTCCTTTCTGATCATGTGAGCTGCTTCCCTCTGCAATGCTTCTCTGCCATGATGTTCTGCCTCACCTCGAGCCCCGAAGAATGGAGCCAGCTGCTTATGAACTGAGACCTTTGAAACTGAGCCCCCAAATAAACTTCTCATCTAAAATTGTTCTGGTCAGATCTTTTTTAGTCACAGCAGTGAAAAAGTTGACTAACATTGATAACAGGAGTGGTTTGCTGATGTGACTAACGTGAGCATGTAGATCAGATGCTTTGGGAGCTTTTTGGAATTGAGAGAAATTTTGAGATGTGTAGCTGTGCAAGCTGAAAGTGCTTTAGATTGTTGTAAGTGAAGCTTAATGGATGATTCTGGCTGGAGCTCAGAAGACCAGAACATCAATAGGACCATTAACAGTGAAGACGATGCTCAACAGTGTTTAGAGGAAACAAAGGACAAATATTGGTATTTGTCCTGGAGGTCCTTTGTGCCATGTTCTGACTGAGAAGTTGTTTGCATTATGCCTGTGTCCAGAGACTTTCTATGACGCTGATTTTTTAAGGGGATGTACTGGGGATTTAACTCAGGAGCGCTTGACCACTGAGCCACATCCCAACCCCATTTTTGTATTTTATTTAGAGACAGGGTCTCACTGAGTTCCTTAGGGCCTTGCCATTGATGAAGCTGGCTTTGAACTCTCAGTCCTCCCATCTCAGTCTCCTGAGCTGCCGGGATTACAGGTGTGTGCCACTGCCCAGCTCTGTGAGGCTGATTTTAAAAGTGAAGGACAACCTTATCTGGTAGAAGAAATTTCTAAGCAACATAGCATTCAAGAAGTGGAAGTGGTATTGCTGGTGACTGTTAGGCAAGTTTATTGTGATATTTAGGNATTTGTAGAATAGTGAGTTCTTTTCATCCCTGATGTCTTTTTTAATGCTCATTTTTTTTTTGCTAGGATCAATTTATTAGTGTTCAATAAATCAAGTGTTTGGCTTTATTGAATCTTCTCTATTGATATTTTTTGCATTTCATTTTAATGATTTTTTTTTCTATTTTGTTCTTCCTTTAGTATGATTTAATTTGATTTGTTTAAAATTGTTTCTCTTTAAAAACCTTGTGATACTTAGATCAATAAGATTTAACCTTTTTATATATACATTAAAAACTGAATTTAGCTTTTATTAGTTGCTTGAGATACATCTCAGATTTGGGAAATTGCATTTTCATTATCATTTAATATTTTCCAGTCAGTCTGAGTATTTTTTGATCCATTAGTTAGTATGCTGTTTGGTTTCCAAATATTTAGGAATTTTCTAAATATCTTGTTTTTATTGCTTTTGATTGCTTCCTAATGTAATTCTATTTTGACAAATATTCCGTATGATTTAAATAAGTATATTAGTATTTATTTTTATGGCCCAGCACAGGGTCTTTTGTATGAAGAAATTAAAAGGGGAGGCAATTTGGGCTGGGGATGTGGCTCAAGTGGTAGTGTGCTCGCCTGGCATGCGTGCGGCCCAGGTTCGATCCTCAACACCACATACAAAACAAAGATGTCGTGTCCGCCGAAAACTAAAAAAAAAATAAAAATATTAAAATTCTCTCTCTCTCTCTCCCCCTTTAAAAAAAAGGGGGGGGAATTTAAATCTGCAACTAGAATGTTAGACTTGTCCGGTAAATTTGTGGTTGATGAATGACAATTTGGTTTCTATTATCTTCCCCTGAAAAATATTGAGTTCTTTTCTAATGTGCAGTTAAATCACCAGTAGATTTCTTTTATCTCTGAGAGTGCAGTTCCAGGTTTTATAATGGCAGATTCTACTTCTGTTTTCCCTCATTCATGAGTTGTAGCCACTGCAGTAGTACAAAGATATCTCTGGAGGTGTGGGGGGATATAAGTTTTTTCCAGTATTGCAAAAGGAAGCATGAAGTGTTTTCCAAATCCGTCTTCATGGGACTTAAACATCACCTTCATCTTTAAGCACCAGGCAGCTGTTGCTAACTCTTTGTTCTTTCTTCTGTTACTTTGCTTGTTCCTTGAATTTATGACCCAAACTTGCAGAGCTGAAGAATCTGCCTTCAAAGTTGTCTTTCAAGTATTCAAGAAGTTGCTATCAATGGGAGTATCAGTATGTTATAAATTCTTATTAGAAATTGAAAATGTTTTTTAGAAATCAAAAAATACAAGTCATGACTAAACATCACCCATACATTGCATTAAAAACTAAAGAAATTTAAAGTATAAATGTTATTAATAGTGTTTTTCAGTAATGACAACAAATGTACCAAACTAATGTCTTTAATAGGGGAAACTAGATGTCGGGTACATGGTAACTCTTTGTACCATTTTCTCTTTATGTTTGTAAATGTAGAATGGTTCTAAAAGACATTCTATTAAAAAATACATGATCTTCAGGAAAGGAAACTAGAGTGGCATATCATACATAACAGTTATCAAGAAGTGCACTGCAAACTATATGATTTATAGTATTTAAATATCCTTTAAATATATACTTTAATGGGTATACATGTTTACATATACATGTGATGAAATAATCTATTTACTTTTTAAATTTTATAGTTATTTCCCATATTTGAAGCTTCTATTACAGTGAAAATTATGATGCAAAACACTGAAATTATAATTACTGAAATCAAGCATAATGTTTTATGCTATTGATATAAATTTGCCAAATTGCTGCTGTTCATAGAATTTTGCTGTACATGTATCTCATCAACAGACTTCTTGTTCACTAAGTTCATCACCCAAATTATGCTCAAATTTTTTATTCAAATTGATACAAAAGGCTGGGATTGTGCCTCAGTGGTTAGGTACTTGCCTTTCAAGCTTGAGGCACTAGATTTGATCTTAGCACTACGTAAAGATAAAATAAAGGTATTGTGTTTATCTATAAAAACAATTTAAGTTGACAAAGTGATTAAAATGCTTTTTTCCCCTAGAACTTTGAAGCACATTTGATATTTATTTTTTATCTTACCAATGTGACATATTTTCCTTTAATTTGTATACTATAAAGTTTGACATTTCCTATATTATCTTTCAGACTTCTTTTCATCAATTAGCTTTTAACTATATATTTATTGAACACCTGTTATTTATCATACACTGGCTGGTGTTGTGGATATCATGATGATCATGAGACACATCTCATGGAGCTGTTAGTCTGCTATAAGAGAAAACTGTCAACAAAATGTTTGCACAAAGTATAAAATTACAATCGTAATACAAAGTGCTATGGAACAGCACATAAAAAAGTGTATTGCAAACTATATAATTTACAGTATTTAAATATTAGAATTAGCCATGCATGTATTCTACCATGGTGCCTATTTTTCTAAATCACTTGACAGTTTACTTTGATCATTGTTCAATAGTTGGTTTTTTTTTTAAATTTTTATTTCTGCACAATTATTCATTTTACGGGTAAAATCGAAACAGACACAAACATGCTGTATTGATACTGAAAATTATTGAACTGCTTGCTTCAAGTACCATACTTTTTCCAAGATGATGTCTATAGAAATGCAGAGAACAGGCAACCAAGTAAAACTCTGCCTCTTCTCCCTTCCACGGATTCCTGCCACACCCACTTGTGCCACATGTAGTCTTCAGGATTAGTAAACATAGTCACAGGCCTTGATGGGATGTTCATAGCATTTAAATATTCAACTGAAAAAGTCTAGGGATTTATGACAAGCATCAGTAACCAATTTCTTTGCTGAATGGGGATGACAATATGTGGCACAACCATAGTACACTAGACTATCTAATCACCAGGCGACTGACTATGAAGTAGACTAATCTTCACTGTCTTCTCCATTCACTCACTCCCTAGAGAAAAATACTAAAATCAAAAGCTTATGATTGTCAGTTTTGCAAGTTGAGATCATGTCTAATCTATGTAAAAACCTATTACATGTGTTTTCTAAGATGAACATTTAGATGCATGTGCAAGTCACTGCCAAAGGCAAAAAAAAATGAGCCAAATTCAATGAATATTGTTTGATAGCTATTATGGTTTGCTCTATGAAGAATTGGAATCATAGCACAATCTAAAGGGACAGCACATTCAGGCTAGATAAGGATAGCATTCTGAATTTGGATCTGAATTTGGATTTTCAGAAATGCAGACTCACTGAAAATTAAAAGGTGGCCTAAAATGTCAAACATGTGATAGGGCATACCCTATTGGGTTAGGCTAGTTCTATTACATTCATTTTTCATTTTTCCATGGTGTTAAAATTTGACATTTAATAAGCATTTCATGAAAAGATTTTATGAAACATGAATTAGGCCTAGCCTATTTGGGAAAAAAAAAGACTACATGTTATCAGATATTGCCGTCTAATTCTTTCTAAATTGATAAAAAATTTGTATAGAGATACTGACCTAAGACCCCAAACCTTGAAAAGACTAAGTCTGACAACCCCTTTCGATCCTGTGATAGGCAAAAAGCTAAGCTGACTCTTGAGATTTCCTACCCACTGATGTACACATCCCATGAATGCTCTGATAATATGGATAATGTAGATTTTACTCCTATGCTCAGATAACAGGAGTATATGAACAGATCATGTCATAAAAAAGTTGAATTTAAGAAGGAAGGTTACCTAGATAGGCCCGATGAAATAATGTTTTTTTCTGACTCATCTTAGGAAAGAAAGGTAGAGATCTAAAGCACGAGAAGGATTTGGCAAATTATAACTGGCTTGAAGATTGATGGAAACACAGCAAGTAATGCAGGCATCCCCTGTTTGACAACCAGCAAGTTGATGGGAAGCTCAGTCCTAGAAGCATAAGGATATGAATTCTGCCCACAACAAGAATGAGCTTGGAAGTGGAAATCTTCCTGAGCCCCTGGACAGGAATTCAACCCAATCACCACCTTGATTGTATCCTTTGAGTCTCTAAGCCAATTACCCAGTAATACAGTGCCCAAATCTTTAATCTGCAGAATTTTGAGCTAATAAATGGTTGCCATTTTAAGCACTAAGCTTGTAATAATTTTTTCCACAGCAACAGAAATTAATACAATTCCCAAGGAAATCTGTTATGTCTGGGGGAGCCCTTGAAAGGCAATTTTAAGGGCTTATAAATGGTATGGAAAAATAAATCTTTTTTATTACTTTCACTTTTACCCTTTAAAACGCTAAGTTCAGAAGACCACAACAAGAAGGGAAGGACAGAGAGGGCTCTTTATATTGCCTGTGAATGACAGGTGTTAATCTAAGGGATGAAAGACAATCCTTGAGGCTTGTATGTCATCTAGCCTGAATCAAAAGGGGTAGAAATTTAGTCATTTGGGGTGAAAATTCAAGTCCATATAATAGAATATGCACTATACTACAGAGGCCCCTGCTTCAGGTCAGTGTGTGTACATCCAAATTCAGATCCAAAATCAGAACCAAATTACCTGCTAATGGAACTAGCTTTTTAAGTTGTTTTGGTTGGTACTGGGAATTGAACCTAGGGCCCCATCATCACAAGTATTGTTAAAAGTTGATCATTTTTAACATCTACCTTTAAAGGTATTATAAACTCTAAGACTTCCTAGAATTCCTAATTATCTCTAATGATAATATCAGCAACACATATAGGAAAACTAATTTTTAAGGACTATTCTGAGAAATTTTACGTTCACAGTAAAGCTAAGAAAAAGGTACTAAGGTTTGTCATATGCTGTGTCCTCATATGCCATGTCCTCACATACATATCACCCTCCTCACTATCTATACCTACCACTGCAATGGTACTTTTGTTAAAATTGGTGAACTTATGAAGAGAGCTCATAAATCACCCAAAGTCCACTGTTCAAAAGAGGGTTGTTTCATTTTTGATGTTGACCATTCTGAGTTTGAACTAGTGTATAAAAATGAAGGCACCATGTAATTAATCTCTTTGATTTATCTTTGCTGCTCTAAAAATCCTCTACCTTCTGCCTATTTATCCCGATACAATTAAAACTTCAGTAAAAGTCTCAATTTTATGTTTTCCAGAATGTCATCTTTTGAAAATATATAGTATGCAGCCTTTTCAGATCAGCTGCTTTCATTTAATATGCATTTAAGTTTCATCCATGGCTTTTCTAGGTTTATAAATTTTTAAATCTCAATAAAATTCCATTGTCTGAATTTATACATTCACCTACTGAAAGTCATCTTGGTTGTTCTCAAGTTTCAGCAATTATGGATAAAGCTGCTATAAACATCCATTTATAGATTTTTATGTGGACATATTTTCTATGTCTTCACTAAGATATCAAAGAGTGTGATTGCTGAATCATATGGTGTTTATTTTGTAAGAAACTGTCAAGCTGTCTTCCAAAGTTGCTGTATCATTTTGCATTCCCTCCAGCAATTAATGGGAGTTCCTGTTGCTACACATCCTGACCAGCATTTAGTGCTGTCAGTGTTCTGGACCTTGGCCATCCTAATAGGTATGAGATGGCATTGTTGTTTGTATTTCTGATTATATGTGAAGTGGAACATCTTTTTGTCCTCCTACTGGCTATGTACTCTCACCTTCAGTGAGGCATCTGTTAAGGTCTACTATGATTTTGGGGTTGTTTGTCATCCTAGAGGTTCATGTGTTGGGATCTTTATCCCCAGGTTGCTGAGAGTTAGCGATGCCCTTTAAGAGGCAAGTCCTGGTGGGTATTCCTCAGGTCAACTAGCAAAATGCCCTTAGAAGGGATTGTGGAATCCTGGTCTTTCTGGCTTCCAATTTGGAGATGTTGTCTTTTTCCTCCTGCATGTACACTTTACAGGGGGCCTTGCTAAATACTATACCAGTTGCTTGGGCGTTCAGCCTCTATAAGATGAATAATTTTTTTTAAATAAAAGAACCCTGTTTTAGGTATTTCTTTATAGTTTCAGAAAGACTAATACAAAATCCTTGGGCCATTTTTAAATTGTGTTGAGTTTTAAGAGATTTTTGTATACTTTGGATGATTGTTCTTTATCAGTTGTGTCTTGTATATTTTTTCTCCTAGTCTGTGGCTGTGTTTTCATCATCCTTTTGACAGTACTTTTTTGCAATGCAAATGCTTTTAATTTTAATATGTCATCACCAAATTCAAGGCTATCTAGATTTCCTTCTGTGTTATAGTTTATTGTATATTTAGGTCTGTGGTCTACTTTTAAATAATTTTTGTATTTAGGTCTGTGGTCCAATTCTTACATCTTTGGAGAATCTCATTTTTTTTAACTGATCTCCTACCTTGAACTTTGGCTCACCTCTAGTCTTGGGTACAGCTAAAATAATGGCTGCTGGGCTGGCTCCCTTGGAGGCCATCACTGGTGATGTTCCTAAGGACTAGATAGGAGGGCATGTTTGTGGTCAGATTTATCAGGAGCAGTTCTCTGGCTACTTCCCATGAGTCCTCATTACTGGATAACTTGCCACATTCAGGATCCAGTTCTATGCCTTCCAGGCTCAGGAAGCCAAGACTTATGGTATTGTGAAGGCTGAGCCCTTAATCAAGAAAAAGATTCACATTAAATAAGTCTAAGGAGACATTTTAAAGGCAGAAGCACAACATAGGATCAAACAAGATTCTTTGCCTTGACAAGTGTCTTCTCTCAATGAGCACTTTTAAATGAGGTAATATTAAATCATAAAGCTGCTATATAAACATGGAATCAGAGCCAAGAGTTAAGTCTACAAGCAGTAAATTTCAAACTTGGAGTGGTATGGTGATTAAGAACATGGACTCTGGAACTAGGTCTTAGGGGACTACTATCATTCTAAATGCTCTCTGTTTTGTTTTTCTACCGAGTATGATTTTATATATTTTCGTATGTACTATAAAGATAATTGATCCTAAGGTTGTTTAGAAACTAATAAAAAAAAATGGGATAGAAAGAATTGAAGGTGGTGAGGCAGGAAAAGACCTCTGGTAAGGTTTGAATAAGAAAGTTGTTAAAAAGTTATTACAAAAGATTTGGGATTTGCATTTGGGAATGTCATACTGGTAACAGAATCGGTAAAGTAGATGAGAGCAGTTGGACTATAATTAAAATTGGAATAAGGATGAATTGAACTAAAGGACAAGAAATATATTTTGGAAAGGTTGAGACAAATAGCAGTTCTTGAGAATCAAGTGCACAGGGGCAAATGGAGGTGGTGAGGTAATTCTCAGCTATCTCCCTTGTCAGTCATCAAGAGAACATGCAGCTTCATCACAGACTTAAGAAGTTACAGATAATTTTGGGAAACGTGTTAATTTTATTTTGCTTTTGGAATATTTCAGATAAAGATGTATTGTCAAAGTTCTAGAGCCAACAAAAGGACTATGAATTGAAAGTAAAGATTGCTGTGTCATCAACCTTTAGGTTGTAGCTGAAGTCTTGAATCATGATTGCCCAGGATGAAAAATGAGTAGAGTGAAAGATAATCGAGCCAAAGACAAACCCCAGGGAAGAGTTCGATCTTGGCCCATTTATCACTGTATTACTGAGTGTACCCTCTTAGGCCTAC
>NW_025999990.1:5288752-5296074 GCF_001458135.2 Marmota marmota marmota | reverse complement strand
GCCATGGAAGTTCCACAGTCCAAGGACAAAGCTCTGTAGGAATTGTTCAACAATATGGAAATGAAAGTAACTATTTTGATTTCTGGAGGTGGTTGGTCATCACTGATTTGTGAGACATAGATGGATTTGATTAATCCTTATGCGCCAAAAATAATTCTGGCATAGACAATTGATTTTGGTGTCAAAAGAAGGTAATGTTTCTGGGTATTGAAAATATAATGACAGCAATCTGCTTGCAGCAGCAGGCAGTCTATACTCTGGCATTCCAAAGGGAACACTGATGAATGATTGACAGTCTCCACCTATTCACCTGAAGGGACAGCACAAGAGATCCCCAGTGCTTGCCTGAACCAAGAAAAGCCTCTTTGCCTAGTACATAGAAAATGTTCCAGTTTATTACTTATCTTTGTAGAAGATACTAAATTCTGTTACCATACTTCTCAGCTTATTCTGCATGTTCCAAATTCTCCACATTTCAAGTATTTATCTAAAAGCATTTCTGCCACTCTACTTCTATCTCCTAGGGCAGTCTCATTTTTCTAAGTGAGAAATACTGAGGACACCATATGACACTCAGATGAAAGGCACAAGGTTAATTCAAAGCAATTCAGACAATAAGTATCCAGAATGTTTACCTGAAAATAAAAATACAGAAAGCCTTTGAACTAAAACTTAATTTTCTATAATTAATAGTGGGGAGCTGGTATATAATTTCTTGACCCAATAATAAGATTTATATGAAAAAAATAAAAAGTTGACATACATTATGATTCCTCATGTTCTGAAGTAATGTATTTTTTTTTTTTTTTTTTTTTTTTTTTTTTTTTAGAATTGATAATCATGATAGATTAATACTTTTCAACAAGAGCAAGGAGGACAGCAGCACAAGCACTCAGGTAACTCAGTTTATAGCATTTATTATACATCAACCTTTTCAATTTGGTGAAAGCCTTATTGTCCTTGGCCCCCAGAGTGGAAGTATTTCAATTTTTGTTGTGGTTAAACTTTAGGGTGAGCTGATGCAACAGGGAGTCATGTTCCACACACAATGTATGACCTCCCCACATCCACCGCTCACTCCACTAACAATGCACAGCAGTTGGGGCATTTCCAGCGGCTCTTGGGGAAGACTTCCCAATTGCATTGTCTAATTATCTTGACAAGATGAGGGAACAACCTTTCCCAAAGGAGGGGTAAAGTTAGCCAAACACAAAGAGGACACATTTATTTATTAAAATGTTAACTCAGATGATATTCTCTAGTGATCCCTCTAGATGACACAAGAAAATTATCACCTTTTAGGACAAATATTTGAATATAGATGAAAGATAATATGCTACAGGGAAACAAGTAAAACATATGGAAACGTTTCAAAGTTCTATAACATGGGAGACTTAAAAATACCCATCTCACACAGCTACATCCCTAATGAGGCATCTAAAAAATGCAGGTCCCAGATCAGACAGAAATCTCCCTTCCAAGAAGGAAAGTATTCCTTTTTAAACTTCACTTAGAGATTGTCAGCATGCAGGTGTGTGTATTAGGGAAGGATTAAACTAAATGATAAAAGCTTGGACCTCCGAGACAAAGCTGTGGTAGTGTTGTATCAAGTTGCCTTTCTCCAAGAGTGGAGTTAATATTTGTTTTCTCTTGTGACAAAAAGATTGTCAGATTACTCAAAGAATCCAATGTCAGAATGAATCATTTCAGTAAGATGATCAGATAGAAAAGGGGAAGCATGTTTTCCGGTCTCTCAAAGATCTATGATCCAACAATAAGCAAAAAGGTCTTAACTCCTTTGCCCTCCAAGTTTCAAACAAGGTCGACATTAATGGTCATTTAAAAAAAAATGAAATAGTCATTACTGCCCATGTATCTTCCATTTTACCTTAAAGGCTGTTTTCCAGAGGAGAAAAGCTGGGGACAGAAATAAGTACACAAATCCTAGCTGCATACCATGTAGCCAGACCTCCTTTTTGCCAAAACCAACTGAAGCAGTTCTTTTCTAAGTCCCTTAAGAATGAGGCAAATCAGATAAAAACCAGCATAATTCAAGTCATAGCTGTAACTTCAAGAAGAGGTATATTTGTGCAGAGAATACAGCTGGGACCAAAGCTTTTATTTCATTCTCACCACTTCTAAACTTGAACCCATCTTCTCAGAAACCAACTCCTGCATTATGACACTGTAATGGTATTACAAATAGTCTCAGGATAGTTCACAAAATACACTATTCAAAGCAGCCTCCAAAGCCATTCTCACTGTGCTTGCAGAGCAGGTGGACTGCAGAAGCCTCTGATCAAACTTCAGCAACACAGGTCTCCAAGATCAGTCTCCAAGATCAAGACCTTGGCATGCTCTCAGCCACCCATTATCTTTAAAAAGGCCCCAGCTGAGCCTCTGCCTGGAGAGTATTTCTTATTGTAGACCCTTTGTAAGGGTGTCATAATCAGCCAATACTATTCTCCAGTGCAGCCATCTGTCAGTCCTTGATAGAATGGGAAGGATGAATTTGAAGATAGAATACTTCAGGAGAAATACTTTTCACTGAATTATGAATTACATCATTTTCTGACCAATCTTTGCAGACAGGCCACATGGGCAAAGCAATGGCAAGATGCCTGTGACTCGTTCTATTTCTTAACCTGCAGATACAGGTTTTCATTTTGGAAAGGTTTTTAAAAGTATACGCAGGCTCCTGGTTTCCTAGATAACTTGCTTGTAGAAATTTTACTATAAGAAAATAGTGAGAGTCTATAATGGCGCTCAATAGGTATACAACAGGGCAGATTACATCCTCTCCCAGTAAAGCACCTAAAATACTAAGAGCCAGCTATTCATCTAAGAGCATTTTTTATAGGGCTTAGGTAGGCAGTATATATTTAGTTCTCTTTCAAAAAATATATACACTCAAAGAAATGGCATGGAGCCCACTGAGCATGTGGGCTGAATACTCAGTTAACATATGGTGCTCCATTAGGCTTTCATTTCAAAAATGCTGCATTGGAATTGTTTTCTTTGAAAGGATATCTTAAGTTGTTGCATAAGTAGAGAGTGGAGAGCTCCCACATTTCCCTTCAAAGTAACAGCTATCTCTCTCATATGTGGCTTTAATAAACAACTGATGGTCTGTCACCAGCACAGCAACCAGTGTTTCCTGGGGAATGAGGCAGCCACAGCAGTTGCTAAGGGAGAAGGGGCTCCATTATTCTAACATCACAGTTGAGCTCAGAGTGCTAATTTGGGAGACATTCTTTCATCTGACAGTAAGAAGGACATTTGTGGGAAGAATATTCTGAGGCCTAAAGGGAATCTGACTTGAGCGGAGGTCAAGGTGGGAAGACCCAGGGGCACCTCTGAAGAAAACAAGTTATACTTTTGCATTTTTACTCCCATGTCATCTGGGAATCTGTCATCCTTGCTGTCCACTATAGAATACTAACTGAAATCAAGTGACAGCACCAAATATCTTGCTTTTGCCTATGATTTATCTTCTGTGAATGATTGGCCCATTTCCATTGACTCTCAAGATACCCTTTAAAGTACAGTTACAACACTTAGCATAGTGGTGGCCCTGATATGAAAAATTAGTTCTGTGGTATAATAGGTGATGTTATAACAGGTAATGTCACCTTGCCTAGCTATGATTCCCAATTGTTTGGTCAAATGCTAGTTCAGATGTTACCATGAGGTAGCTGTGAATGTGATTAGCATTTATAATTAGCTGACTTTAAGTGAAACATTTTACCCTCCTCAATGAGTGGGCCTCACCTAAAGTCAGTTCAAGCCCTTAGAGTAAAAACAGATTTTGCAAAAAAGCAATTCCATTTCAAGCTTTCAGCCCGAGTTTTTGTGTTCTCAGCCTGCTGATCCACCTGCAGATTAACTTATGACTCAACATTGTCTCTGACTTTCCAGTCAGCCCTACAAATTTCACTTTTGCTAGTTCCCACAGTTGCATGTATAAATTCCTTGAAACCTCATAGGTAGGTAGGCACATTTATAAATATCCCATTCGTTCATGTCTCCAGGGAGAACCATGACTAATACTCATGAAATTATTCCAATTCCTATTTTTTTATTACAGACTTTTCATAATAAGTTTTATTGGAGAACCATAAAGTTCCTGATGCAGTATTTGTAATTGACATCAGTTTTCTCACTAAAGTTAAAACAGCCTTTCATTTATAATTAAGGAAGGGGATTCAGAGTTTAAGTAGCTTTCTCAAAGATTCCATTAGAAACTGGATCTGTTTTCTAAGCTTGTTTTCCCTAAGATATCATAAACTTCCCTTCAACTGTGAAACATCGGTATTCTCAATGAGCCAACTTAATGGTTAAAAAGGTAACGGGAATATTAAGTTTATGGAGATGTGATAAAAAGGAATTAATCAGTGATTGTAAACCACTTTAATATGTGGTCATGCAAAGTGGAAAGAATCAACACAAATAGAATGATTCAGCTATCTCATTGCAATCCAAATTTATTCTAGACATCTGCACTGAAGACCACATGTTCTTTTGATAACTGTTTTAAAATCACAGATCAATGCTAAACATTTTTGATTCTGGGCATCTAAAATTAAATCAAATTCACAACTTTTCAAAAAATATATCCAACTGGAAGTTAATGTTCTAAAATTAATGGTGTCCTGCAGACAAATATAATACCAATATTATCAACCATTTTCAAGAATAAGTGTGCATCCTAGAATGTAATTCTTTTGTCAACCTAAATGCCAAGAGTTCCCTGTGACTATTTCTATCAGAATGCAACCATTTCTAGCTTCAACATTGAGCATATGATTCTGAGAGGGGCTGCCACAAGTTGGCAATGCGATTTTGGGAATAGACTGAGTTTCATTAAAGTTTTCTGGCCTATAAAATTGGAATAATGATGGTCCTTATCTCAAGGGACCATTGTGAAATTATTTTTTTAATGGATTAACTCACTTAATCAACAAACTAGATGTTTGACAAAATAGTCAACAAGCAGTAGCTTGTTGTCCATAACATCAGACACTTATCCAGCACCCCCTATGGAATACACACTAATGTCAGCAGCTTACACTTATTAATTCAATCTGTACAATGGGCTTTCTGAGGTTGGTAACATTCTTATCCTCATTTCACTGTTGACAAAACTTCAGTGTACAGAGAGCCTAAGTAAGTAGGGCCAGTGAGTAAGTAGCAAATAGAGTATGGAGTCTGACATCAGAATCCTGCCTTCTTTTTGCTTCAAGGTTACATCATGTTTAATATATTTTATTTCTAGACACCTAACACATATCTATGATCCTGTGGAAACTTCAATTATCTTCACTAGCAACTTATGTTATTTCAGCTTCTGGCTAAGAAAACTACTTCTGTTAAGCAAACCACAATGTCTATTGTGACATTAACAGTCAATGAAAAATTCAGAACATGTGGCATCATAAACCAGAGTATTTGTGGTGATACATCGTATGAGAAAGCATGCCTCTTCACAAGTCACTGAATCTGAGGGAAGCAACTTTTCCTTAGACATATCCCTCAGTATCACACCAGGCTCTGCTTCCCTTCATAAACAGAAAATGCAAATGATCTAGCCCAGCAAGTGTCAAGTTGTCATGGGGAGTTAGGATGACTGTATTTACATTTTGCTCTTTATTTAGAAGCTATGGAAATAAGGGTCAGTGATCATGTTCAAGGAGAGATCTGAGTGAACAATTAGCTTCAGATTCTTCACCCTTGACTAAATAGTTTCTCTATTTCAAGAATGTTGTCTATTCAACTTAGGCTCTATGTATAGTACAGGTCTCAGTTTTCACATTTGTAGATTAGATATAATCTATTCCTTGGCTGTTTATGATAGATTTCTCATATTTTATTGGTGCATTAGAGTTGTAAATAATGGTGGAATTCATTTTTTTGTAAATTCTCAGGTGTTCAATTGTGAAGGGGTATAACTAGAATGTGCCGCAAATAACTCAAGTGCAGGTCAGCATGAACAAGGAAGAAGTAGCAGCAGCAGAAGTCCCTTTATTGACTACAGCCATCTTTTAATAGTGTTGTGAACAAAGAAGGCAGCATTCCAACAGCAATGACTCAGGTCTTTAAGCTAGCTAAACATAGTATACAGAAGTAACTTACTAATCAGAAGTAACCTGCTTCTCATGGCTTAATCTACTCTTGGGCCAGAGCATTCTGAGCTCTGCTCTTTGTTAAGAAGAGATAAAAATTTTCTCAGAGCCCTCCTAGCCCACTTGGAAGAACATCCTGTTTGCAGGCAAGCTCCACCAGAAGACAGCAGGGCGTCTTGTTTGCAAGCACGCTCGCAGTCATATCTGATTCTCTACAGAGTGGGTACTTATGAGATGCAGTATTACATTTTTCCAGATCAAAATGTTGTAGATCACCCTCACACATTTTTTAACAGATGTAAATAAGGTTCACAGGGGTTGAGATACAAAGTTAGTGATGAAACTGGTCCAGTAATGCAGAATTCGTTAAAAGCCCGTAAGTCCCAGTAATTCAAATATTTAGAAAGTTATTTTCCATTTCCTTCTGAGGCATGGAAATAAAGCAAACTAAAGTTAAAATAATTTAACATTAGCTATAATGATGACCTGCCTCCACCCTTTTATTAAAGGTTGATTATATACCCTTAAGGTTACACATTGAATATTGAGGAGACTCAAAAATAAAGTGAGATAAACTCAAGTAGAGTCATAGATTAATTTCAGCAAACAGGACAATGCCAATCTAACTGGAGATGAAATTTCAGTGTAATTTAATTGGCATTTCTCTAATTGCTAGAGATGTTGAATATTTTTATATATTCGTTGACCATTTGTATTTCTTTTGAGAAGGTTAAACTTCTAGAACTCATGAGTTCCAGAAAGTAGCAGAATAGAAAATTAACACCCAGAAATCAACTGTTTCTATACTCCAACAATGAATCAGCTGAAAGAAATTAGGAAAACCATCCTATTCACAATAGCCTCAAAAAACAAAAAACAACAACAACAACAACAAAAATCACTTCAGACTCAATCTAACAAAAGAATCTAAAATGAAACCTACAGAATACCAAAAAAAGAAATTTAGGAAGACCTTAGAAGATGGAAAGATCTCCCACATTCTTGGATAGGCAGAACATTGTCAACATGGTCCTACTATTGAAGTGCTATCCAGATTCAATGCAAATCATATTAAAATTCCAATGACATTCTTCATAGAATTAGAAAAAGCTGTCATGAAATTCATTTGGAAAAATAAAGAACCAGAATATCCAAAGCAATCCTTAGTTGAGAAAATCTAAGCAGGAGACATCACAAAAC